>NC_074728.1:2755700-2903200 GCF_947242115.1 Biomphalaria glabrata
TCAAACTCTCTCCCCCTTCCCATTCTTGTAATACTATTAATGGTTTTGTGAATATACAGGGGAGAAAAATAATGGTGCGATCTGGCAACAATTGTCACCTCAAATGCACAGGGCAAGACACCGTTACATTATTATAGCTTTTATATAGCGCTACTTTCATGCTTATAGCGTGCTCAGAACTCTCTTGGTCCAATCTCATTTGTGGACCAGTGGGGGGAGGGGGTATCTAGTGCTGCCTTTAGGCGCTCAGTAAACACAACTCTGCCCGAGTCGGGTGTCGAACCTCGAGCCCCGTTCTAGGTAGCCAAGCCAAGCCAAGTTCAAGCGCACTTGGCCTCTTGACCCACCTACATGATGGAAAACAATTTCCCATTGGAAAGCAATCCAAGCCGCTTGTATACTGAACCTGGCTTAAAACACGGATTTATGTTTTAAAACAAATATAAAGTCTTAGCATAGAGTTTGGGGCATTTTGAGAGAGTTTTTTGGATTCAATTTTTCTAATCCTACAAAAGTGTTATTTTTTCACTTTGGTGTCATCCCTAAATTTTCACGTGGGCCCCACTGATCATGAGTCATGGGCCCAAGCGAAACGAGCCCCGTCACGCCATTGTAGCTACGCCACAGGCTGTGGGCCCCTAATGGTCGTGGGACCAAGTTCACTGAACCTCTTAGCGCCATGGATGTTACGCCACTGGATCAGGGGCGTAACTAGGGATTTGGGGGCCCGTGGGGATTGACCTCTTTGGGGGCCCCTTGCATTTTGACATTCGACATATGACATGAAATAATGTACGCAAAAATATATAATCCCCAAATCAAATTGGTTCAGTATATCAGTAAACTTAACAAAAAGTAATTATAAAGACTAATGAATAATACCGTTGTTTATTAGTTAAATAATGCACAAGTGACAAATCTAAATTGATATCGCTTCACGTCGTGCATTCTGTGCAGCAAAGAAATCTATAACATCATCTACATCGATACTTTCTAGTATTTGTGACTTCACTGACATTAAAACCATGATAAGCCTTTCTTGCGTCATTGTGCTCTGAGATACTTTTTGATGAGCTTGAGCATTGAGAATGATCTCTCACTTGACGTAATGGAAGTGGCCTGAGTTAGCGGTATTCGGAAGAGGTTGCAAAGTCTGAGCAAACGTAATTCCCATATGAAGTCTGTTGTTTCAATATGTCTATTGGTGATTGTATTACTGTTTGTTGATGAAAAGTGCTCGTGCATCAATGACATCATTGAAAAAGCGATTTTCCATTTATTTCATCATACAAACAGGAAAAGTAGCACAGTGTGTCACAAGGGTGTCTTCTAACAGGTGTCTTGGTCCAAGAAGAAACCCAAAGGTATCCATTTTGTTTCCAACCTTTGAAATCTGTCCAGCACTTCTGTCTCAACACGTTTGAATTGCAGTTCTGTTGACAGTCCTACATTAGAACTCAACTTCCCATCAAGTCTTTTCTTTCTTATGGTTGTTTTGATTATAGGGAATCCATAGTATTCACTACCTTCTTTTGCTTTTTCGATGGATTGGGTTTTTGTCACTCATCATTTTGCAGAAAGCATGAAAGGGTACTAATTTCTTTAGCAGCTTCCCGTATATGCAGTCCAGACTTTTGTAGTTTCTTCCGAACTATATTAATTGGGCGCAGGAGCTTTGACCAGAATTCCAGATAGGCAAAAAATTCTTAATTTTCCACTGCATGAAGAAGATTCTGTGCTAATATTATATGGCATTACGTCATTGTGGTTGTTTATGTTTTGTGCGCAAGCAAAAGGATTCAGAGTATACAAAAGTGGGAAAGATCCATATCTCGTTATGCTCGAGTATATAAATACTCCGATAAGTGGACTGCCGTATTCACCATCACAACTGCTGACGAGTAGAAGACTCAGGGAATCATTCCAACTGATCCCAAACTATTGAAACCATCGGTAGCTGAAAATGCAGAGACATTACTCAACGAACGACAGATGAAAAGCTAAGTGAAATACGATGCCAAAGCAAGACTACCTAAAGATTATTCTCTTGGAGAGTTCGTCTAGGTCAAACATGGCAGAAAGCAGTTGTCATAAAAAAACATTCAGCACCCAGATCTTACATCATAAAGACAAACGATGGAAAAACATACAGAAGAAATCAACGCTTTTTGAATAAGAGTTTCGATGAAGACATCTCTGGGTACTATGATACCGATGAAGACAATGAACTGCAAACTGTTGGAACAAACGAAACAGACAGTTATAGACCAACGTCTAGAGAACTTGTTGTCCCAGTCAAGACAACCAGAAGTGGACTAATTGTTAAAGTTTCTAGTAGACGGTGCCGGTCGCAGTGGGCGCCGCGCTTTCATAGGCCCCGCGCTAATTCCAAAGGTTACATTATTAAATTAAACAATTTTAACGTATATAAAAAAACTGGGTTTTCGCGTCCTCCTGATTTTTCAGGGCCTCCAGGAAATCTCATGAAAAGGCAAAATATACGATAAAGACTGAATTTTTTTTGAATTTATTCAAATCTCCTGAAGAATAGACGAAATTGACATTTTGGGGGTGCCAATAAATAAATAGTGGCATTGCGAGCTTTCATTTGATAAAAATTTATTGCAAAGACGAAAGTAGGCCTATTTTCTAATTCAAAAAAAATAATTTTGACATTATGCTTATCCCTACCCAGACTAGGCCCCGCGCGATCCGTTTCGCATAGGGCCCTGCTAGTTGATATCCCTCTTAGGAAATTTAAAAGGAAGGGTGTGATAATAACTTCAATAGGAAGGATGTGCTAATATTATATGATATTACGTTATAATTTTTTGCTTATGTTTTGTGCGAAAGCAAAAGAATTAGATGTAAATAAAAAGAGAGTTTCCAATGGTTTGAGGAAAGATGAATAAAGGGGTATAACTCGAGTGTGAAGTTTAATTCTGAAATTATAGACGCCACACCAGAATAATGGACAATTTTAGCATAATTAAGAATAACTTTTAGATCTGTTATACTCGATTCTGTAAATTTTGCTTCAATGTTAATTAGTGTAGCCATATAATACTCGCCATTTAGATCTATTATTAGTAAAGGTAACAAGATACCTGGAATTCGCTGAATATCATGCAGTTTTATTCGTGGCAACAAAGTTTAAAATATAAGGCTAATTTGTTTCTAAATTTTGATCTCTGTGGCAAAAAATATTTTTAAAATGTCAACAAAGTCAACGTACTGATATACCTAGATCTAGGTTTAGTCTTTGTGATAAATTTAATCCATAAATGTGGATAAAAAAAAAGACACCCGTTGACACTATTTGTCAATCAAATATATTAATTTATGTATTTACAAATAAATTTCGGACACCCATTTGGGGGACCCCCTAGGTGGGGGCCCGGGGGGATTTTAAATTTCTCCCCCCATCCCCCCCTTAGTTACGCCACTGCACTGGATCTGTGCATCCCTTCAAGTGTTAATTAATTATTTAATTTAGCGCTTACCCTAAGCACTTCATAGTGGAGAAACAATATATATATATTCCTTTGATATTCCACAATCTTTCGAACAATGAATTTAGAAACAATAAAAATCCGTGAAAAATAAATGACCAAACTTATGAATATTTCCTTGTATTGAACTAATCTGGTAAGTTCGAAAGAAAAGCCTATTTATATTAGGAACATTTCATTGACAAAGAAAAACAAACAAAGTGGAAGTGGCCAAGTGAGTTAGGTCCCTTCGGTTTCTCTATCAGCTTTTTTTTTTCTTTTGTAGTCCGTCACTTCCTCGTATGTGTGTTTGCAGGTTTTGGGTATGAGGTATAGATAGCTAGTGTGTGTGTGTGTTTAAGAGAGGAAGAGAGAGTGAAATTTAGACAGATATTGCGGGTTTGAGACGCGTGTTTGTGTCTCTGTGTGTGTGTAAGTGTGTGTGTGTGTGTGAGTGTTTGTACCCTACCCCCCCCCCCCCCCACCTCTATTTGTTTCTCTCTAACGTTTATTGAATCCATTCAGAAGTAGTATTAGCTATTTAGCAGGTTTAGTGTGTTTTTGACATCTATTTTCTGTCTGTCTGTCTCTCTCTCTCTCTCTGTCTAATTGTGTGTGTACGAGGTGACAGAGCCTCGCTGGGAGGAATAATTTATATATGAGAAATATTTTCTCCAACTTATTTTAGAAACTTTTTTGACGATAATGAGCGATCGGGTAAAGAGTACAATCTGAAGTGTTGCTTTTGTGTTCTTTTAGTTCTAAATGACAATGTACATTTATGGCGATTCTAAAAGAAAGTCTCCCTGTAGTCTCGAAAAACAAAGCTCACATTGAATCTTTTGCATTAAACTATTGGACTATTATTGGCTTGGTAGACAGTCTTTGCAGTGCAACATTTCAGAGGGTTACGTTCAGACATTTAATATTGCAATTAGTATATATACTATGGGTTTAGTACGAAACATCAATTGATACAAAATCTCTTTCGTTATTGGGTAAAACAAACACTTTGTAACAAACTAACATGGAGCATTTTCCTTAAGAGACTCAAAAACATCGCGTTAGTATTGTAAAGAAGCGTTTCCCTTTGAGCACCTCTGCTATGCCGAGCACCTTTAAGCTCACTAAAAAGCCTTTGGCAGATGTTGGAGCTCCATACGGGATACATGCCCTGCCAAGCTGGACTGTAGGACTATAAGAAGTTTATATAACGGCGTTCGTTAGAACATCGCTGTTTGTAGTGCGGTCTTTCCACCTGTCCTTGATGGTGTGAAAACATCTTTGGTGTAAGCGTTCAAGAAGTCTTAGTTGCTTTCTGTCAAGTACCCATGTCTCAGATCCACATAGAAAGGTAAGGAGAACCACTGCTTGGTAGACACTGATTTTGTAGGCAGGCGGAATGATTTATTTCGCCACACTCTTGTCAGGAGAAGCTGTGTCAGGACCATTTCCTTGGTTTGGGTATGGGACAGTAGACTTCGAAGATTGAACACATTGCAATAATTTACCAGCAAAAAGAAAATATTATCCTGCAGAGTAGGACTATGTTAATTCTTCTAAGCTATCTAAACTGTCAATAGTTAGTCATTTGCTTTGAAAAGAATATCTATAAATGACATCTATTTATTTAGAAAATAAATTGTTTACACTATAATTGCGGAGAGCCGCGTAGATGACTTTTACTTTGTTGACAAAGCTAATAGAACCTATAATAAGATGTTGCGCAAATGCGGAGAAATGTTTTAGTGTTATGCAATAAGCCAGTGACGTAATCGTGTCAAGTTTGTTTTCGTTTTACGTCATGGAAAAATTTTCATTCATAAAAAATTCAAGCCAAAATTAATTCTTCGATAATGAAACATTTTTAAACCGATATAACGGTCGAATTCGAGTTTTCCCCTAGTGGCGAATGAGTTGAGAATTTTTTAATCATTTATATACACATACGTCGAAATTTAAATATAAATCCTTAGAGCTGTTTTCGAAATAAAATTTATATATATATATATTTATGATTGGTATGTGGATGCGGTCATGCATGTATTAGTGTGCAAATATTGGTGTGTATTTACTTTTATTCTTGGTTAGTTATCCTTTAGTTGTTGATATGCTAATCCTTGTATTATTTTTATGTCAATAGTTATGTAGTATATCTTTGCTATTAAATAATACTTTTTATTATTATTATTATAATTTTGTAAAGTAAGGGTTTGACCTAATGGAGGTGTTACATAGCAAAGAAGTTTTGTTTCTTAAATTTTCTTTTGTGTGACATATATAATTAAGGTTGGAGAGGCTCGTGGAGCTTTGTTAATACTGGGAACTATTTAAAAAAATAATTACTCACAGATACTATATTTTATCTTTTCAGTCTGTGGTGCTTCTAACAGAACTCCAGAACCTCTGGGTGTCAACTGGTGGAGGTTAGTAGCCCCAGGACATCATTAAAAAAAATTATGGCCAGTCCAGACAAACTGGTAAGCATAATCAATTTTAGATTATATATAGTCCTCTAAACTCCTTATGAGCTCACTGCAATGCTGTTTGGCCTCAGTCTTGGGTTTGGGACAAGTGAACATCTGGAAACCGGTACCGGTCTGTCAACTTGTGGAGGTTTCTCTACTAGTGATTTAGGGAAAGTGGTCATAGTAATAAAGTTCCATCCGACCTTTCAACCTGTATACAATGGCGCAGGACTTAATTACTGTGTGATGTACAGGAACTTTTTTGCGTTGACTAGCCCACTTTGTGGTACATAAAAACAGTTACAATAGGAATTCAAGCGTGTCGGCTGGTTAACGCACCAACAAAAACATTCATGTTCCTTGGAACTTTTGGGCTTCCATAGAAACTAAAGACATCCTTCCAAAAAATTCCCAATGTCAAGGACTTCGTGTACGCACATGTGTCTATGACAGAGGACAATCGTCAGTTTCGAGATTTGAAGAAGCTTAAAAAGAAAAAAAGAAATTAAAAAAAAGGGAATCTTTGGCACCCTTGAGCTTCCATAGAAACTAAAGACAGTTTGTTTTGAAGGAATCCCGATATGAAGGACTTCGTTCGCGTACGTACATGTGTCTACAACAGAGGACAATGGACCTCATTCACCAATCGTAAACAAAAAACATTTAGCCACCTGATTCTCTATCTTTTCTATACAAATTACGATCTAATTTTTAATACACAATGGTTATCACGTGACTGTTTTTTTTTTCTGTCGTTTTAGCAATATTATCACGTGACTAAATGTTGTTTGTTTACGATTGATGAATGAAGTCAATTGACAACCTGATGATCGTCAAGTTTGAACAATTTCTGGACGATGTTAACTTTAATTGTTGTGAAAACATGAAACAAACTATACGTACATTACAATGAACAGTGTATTTGACCATCACCTATATACAACATTGACTGCTTTAGCAGTATTATACGGTCTGGACGTGGGTGCGTTAACCTGTTTGTCTTGTGTGTTAGTGTAAATGAGAGTACAATCTGAATAAAAAATATAAAAAAATAATTAAAAAAAAAAAGAAGGGTGTCCCTTTTCCCTTATTTTATACACCCTGTGCCTGGAACCCCTATTAGACCAAGAATTCGTAGGTATTAAAATCCCAGGGCCTAATCCCGTAGTTAAAATCAAGGCATATGCAGACGATACTACCCTTTTTCCCATCTTCAGAAAAAGACTTTAAAATAATAATAGAGAAGTGGGCCACACCTTGTGACTGTGAAGAGACTAACACAGAAGATTTAATCTACAAGGAAGGGCGAGGTTGGAAAGAAGAAATGAAAGAACTAATTTGATTCAACACAAAACCAAATCGGCAATGTAGCGTTAGGCCAGCAAGTCCAAAGAACGAAAGCCAAATAAGAAGTCAAGAAGTGAACATTTGAGAACCCAAGACAATGACACGAAGAATAACTTTAAAAATAAAGAACAAGGTCAGACTTTTACACTTTTATATAACTATTGTTTCCTTCTGTTGTTCTAATATTGAACTTCAAACATAGCCTCATGGTATTTCAACAAACCTTTGTATAAAGATTCGCTTTAAAAAGTTAATATTTCTTGTACAGAAGTATAATTTTTGTTTTAATTGTATGTCATTGCTTTAAAAATGCTGCATCAATTATCCTCCACCATCGTTGTCCATATTGTAAATGCTAGTGTAGTCTACAGACTAAATATACTATTAAAATTTCGATATTATTCAGAACAACAGGTTTTTAACAATATCATAACCCTCTTGTACAACTCTAATAGACCCCCTGTGACTGTCTTTCAGTCACAGAGACATTGTCGCAAAGCAGAAACTCCCCAGATACTGACTCTAGCAGACATGATTACCACCTTGAGGATGAGGAAGTAGTGTTCCAAATCTCAAAGAAGAAAATCAAAAACTGTCATATAAAGAGAAAAACAAAAGGAACAATAGAGATGTTTGTATGCAATATGTAATTTAAAAATAATATAATATAAAGAACTGGTTTCATGAGGGAAAAGTTAAAAGGGGAAAAACTCTAAGCAATGGAGACAAAGTGAAAAAAAAAATCTGACTAAGAGGTTTAAATGTTTTAAATGTCCTTAAGTGTATTACTTTCACTGTTTGAGTGTTTCTGTTCCATTATCTATTGTTAACATTTTCACTGTATATATCCTTAATACTTTACATAAAAAAATATTCATTTTGTGCTATGTACATTTTAAAAAATGTATGATCAATAACCTGTACTATGCATTTTATAACGATAAAGTGTTATGACAACCTTAATGTAACTCTTTTTTCACTTCTATGTCTGATCACTCTGTAATTAGTTAATTTTAAATTATAAGTATTTAAATTGTACCTTTTTTATTACAAAGAAAAAACCCACCAAAAAACAACAACAACAAAAAGACACGTAGATAATACTATATAGTAAACAGCATTGTCTGTATAAATCTAACCAAAAAAAAAATGCAAATGACAAATAAACTAGTTTACTAAACATTCAAGAAAACTTAATGACTAGCATTTGGTTTTTAAAAAAGTACGAACAGGTCACAAAATAGTATGGGAGGTTATGGAACAATCAAAAATAGATACAATAGTCAAGCTTAGACATAGTTGATACTTCAAACAAATCATCCCGCTTAATAAATAACATTGTATATGTTCTTGTTATGCAAATTATATTCTGTATCTGTATCGGTTGTCGTTCTTATGTTTACATGGGCTTGTAACTCGTCCGTGAGAATGTGTTCACGAAATGTGTGCTGTGTAGTCATTCAGTGTATTGAAGCCATACTATACAGACATGGTTCTCGACTCTCTTATCTTTATGTTCATAACAATTTAATATGTTCATAACAATTCTAAAAGAAATGTTGTAACTTGGGATATTACAAAAAAGTATATAGTTATCTGTTTCTTTTTGTTGGACTAAAAAATAATAGAATTATTCAAATTTTCTTTGAGTTAGAAAGATACAATTATTATTACAATTTATTGGAGACATTCACAACTCTGAATTATAGATGTCGGCACTTAGCTCGTTTCTTGTAGATTTCAGCCATTAATATGGTTATGGATCTATTCATAATTAAATGATTTTCTAAATAAACTTCTATATTAACATTATTACAAAGTCTAAAGACGATTAAGAAAAAGTCGATAAAGCGTTAATTCATATCATTTTTTTAAACAACAATGGCTTTTTTTTTATAGATTTCTTAAGTCAGTACTACATCACTACATTTCTGTTGACTCATCATAATATGATCTTCCACTTTTAGTTGTAGTGAAATTCCAAACGCTTAAAAAAGAAGCAAGTTTTCCATAGATTATAACTAAATTCCCAAATTTATCTAACATGAAAACAACTTTCCAATTTACTAGGAATAATTCGTTACTAGCCTTGAAAATTATTTCTTGTACCATGAAAAATTACTTTAAAAAGATACGTAAATGTTTTTTTCGTTTATCCCCCCTTATGTAAGAGCAAAAAATGTAATTGTAATTCTCTTTTAATTATCTCATTCTAGAGTTCTGGTTTAATTTTGTTCACACCAAAACGATGGAGTTTAAAATAGCTAGTGATTTGACATTTTTTTTAAAGCGACACACTTAAAATACAAAATGTCTTTATAGACCGGGAAAAATATCAGAGAAATCAATAGTTTAAATCGACAGTGTTTTTTTTTTCTCTATTATTCTGCTTCAAACACTTGCGTAATTGCATAATAGAAATAAGATTTCTATTGTTTGAGAAATTTATGACCATTACTATAAGCTGGAAACGACCGACAATTTGTATATGGTTATAAAAATCAAGTTTTTATTTAGCTTTAAACACAAGACAATATCTAACAACAAGTCTTGAGAAATAGGTCTCAACCTTACAAACATATGAAAAAAAAATTATAAGCATCTATGAATCTTAAAGGTTATCCTGAAAGTGTAAAGCCAAACTAAAAAAGTATAAACACATAATGTGACATATATTCCTTGAATTGTTATAATATACAGTGTATAACATGTAAGTCTAGTGAATTCGCAAAACACTTTAAAAAATGTTTTGACAGTTACTAATATTAGCTGACACTTTCTCATCTACATAAATAATGCTTAAAAGTCGAACAGAAGCTTAAATGCGTAACGTTTTGGGAAAGTCCAATGATGCGAAATACAGTAAGAAAGTATAGCACATTATTAAACCTTTCGATCTATAGGGCAAATGATGTAAATGTCATATGTTCAGGGGCGGACTGGGTGTCAAAATCGGCCCAGGCATTTCTATTCAAGTCCGGCCCATAAATTGTATATCATATGATGGGCCTCCAATAATAGGCCTACCTGTCCTGAAAATAATTATGTTAAGTTTAATAATGTATCAATAACTGTAAGCATGCTCTATATCTTTCTAAGAAATATAGGCCTTTTGTCAATTTTTCATCGCTAACTGTGTAGACCCTTTAAGGATGAAGCCTACAGTAGCACTGTCTACGGATGTAGACTATTACATTATTTCGGAAAATGTGTTACATTAAATGATTATTAGGACCTACAATGTTGAGTCTGTAAAAGATTTTAAAAAAACACGACGCTCAGAGGGACACTTTGTTAAGAGAACATTATAAAACCTTTAACAATTCAATACGTGACAAAGTGGCATTCATGAGACCCTTTAGGTGACCCTACCGGCCCATTTGGGTACCGGCCCACCGGGCATTTGCCCGAATGCCCATATAGCCAGTCCGCCCCTGCATATGTTTTTTGTGGCCCGCGGTTAATGTGGAGACATAACGACCCAACCGGCTATACTAAAGATTCCGGAATTATAAATTCCAGTCTTCACCATGATTCGAACCCGGGACCCCTTGGTTCGAATGCTAAGTGCCTTACCACTCAGCCACCGCGCCTAGGTTCTGCCTGCCGTAGTTTAGATAGTTTTGTATATCAAAAGATAAATATGGGAATATCGTTCTAGTTTACTAGCCCTCTCACAATATGTGCATTATCATCTAATATATAAAGCAGAAATTAAGGCGTATGTATGTATGTATGTATGTATGTATGTATGCATGTATGCATGTATGTATGAATGCATGCATGTATGGGTGTATGTGCCGCATATAAATCAAAACCGTTTGACCAATCTTGATAAAACTTGGCAAATCGGGTCAATCCGTTTTCACAGATCTTTATATTAGATATGAATATATCAGTTGAACGGGTAAGCCCATTTTCACTCTCTACTTTCATTTTCGCGGCAAAATATACAAATATGATAAAGAAACATTCGCCATGTTTGACTTAGCTTTGCATCCAATCCACTAGATCAGTAATACCCAAACTAATGCCGCGGGTCATATTTGGCTAGTAAGTTTATAAATGAGGAAAGCAACAAAGGTTTTCAATAGATAGAGATAGCGTTGATCCGAATAGAAATACCTCGAAATGTGTGTGTTAGTTGCAGTATTTGATTTTAACATGAAGGCCTCGTCTATTCTTTTGATGTTATGTAAAGTAATAGCTCGCTAGCGCACTTCTTGTTAGAAGTTTGAGATAGTCCTCGAGAAAGATAATCATGTGACATTATAGCCAATTCAAAATCTTATGCAGCAGGCAGTGATCGAAACTTGCGTCACGACAATCCGAAGCCTTTACTACACGACCAGGTAGTGATTGTGTGATTTAATTGAATGTTCGTGATTGTTTCAAAATGCATACATTTGACCAAAAAAAAATAAAAGACTGTCAATGATCATGTGTGGTGCCCCAACGGTTCCATATAGGTAAAGGTAAAGGTGAAAATAAATCTTGACAAATATTGTCTAAGAAGTTTGTTGTTGAATAGGGCTGCGAAAGACAGGTAATCTAACCTGCCTATTTGGGAAATTAGATCATTTAAGTCCAAAGATTATTGAGGAATGTTAGGTAGTCCCAGCTTCGACCTACATATTTTGCCACATCCAGCGCAGACATAACCTTTATCCGCTTGTTGTCGATTTCGATTCTCTTTTCACCTTCTACGTCTGTCGTTGGCAGTGAATTTTCTTTTTGTCTCAAATGTTTGTCCTGCGGCCTATGTAAGTGACCTCCAGCTGTCTCGTTCTGAAGCCTAGTTGGGAAATTAGATCATTTAAGTCCAAAGATTATTGAGGAATTTTAGGTAGTCCCAGCTTCGACCTACATATTTTGCCACATCCAGCGCAGACATAACCTTTATCCGCTTGTTGTCGATTTCGATTCTCTTTTCACCTTCTACGTCTGTCGTTGGCAGTGAATTTTCTTTTTGTCTCAAATGTTTGTCCTGCGGCCTATGTAAGTGACCTCCAGCTGTCTCGTTCTGAAGCCGCCTGCTGCCGGATTCTTTCTTCTGCATCACTTAAAGCAAGCTGGCGTCTAAGTTGGTCTTTAAAACACTTCTGTTACACCTAGGACCTTTCAGCTCACACCAAAAAAAAAGGTTGACTTTGGCTTAAGATAGTCCTTATACAGGTGTCCTGCCCAGCATAGCTGTCGAACTTAAAGAAATATAGAAAAACTCAAAATGAACTTAAAAGATGTTATAGGATTATGAAATAATCTCTCACCTAAGATAAAATGTACTATTCTCTCCAATCGTTCGTGTTTCCGTTTCTGCAACTCAATTCATCAGTTGTTTCCCTTTTTTGTACACAATACATCCTTTAAGTTACTTCAGTCAATACACACTCACTACATAACACAAATGATGCATTCGTTTTTTTTTCTCAGAAACTTTAAACGAAATGGAGACAGCTACTGAGAATTCTGGGACAGCAAGTCAGTATTTCATAGGATACCTGTTCACAAACGCATCAGTAGAGACTGTCTCTTTCAGAATCATGAAAAGCTACATCAACCCTTTGATATCCATCTTCGGATTCATCGCCAACATCTTGAGTCTCGCAATTCTAGTTAAAAGCGGCTTGAGAAAACCAAGCAATATCCTATTGTTTAGTCTATCCTTGGCAGACAACATGTGTATCCTGATGACAGCCAACGTGGCGGAAATTCTCAGCTACTTTGACCCAGCGAAACCTGAGCCTAGTTATTGTTGTTGGCAGTATAATTATATTGTATCGCTGATGCTCTATGTCGCTAAAACTGTTATATACTTCATAGGCAACTGGGGTTGTTACGTAAATGCCTTCCTCCCTGTGCTTATCACAGCAGAGAGACTTGCTGCTGTATTCTGGCCTATACAATTTAGAAGAATAGTAACGATAACCTCGACTACCGCGAGTGTGATTTTTTGTTTCGCGAGTTGGCTTTCTTGGTGTACATTCTATCAAAGTTTATTTACATTCGACTATGTGAATATTTCAAGCACTTTTTCAGGAGTGTGGACAAACACGAGGTACTACGAAGACGTTAGTGAGACAGTATTCCTGTTAAATTCGTTTGTTTTTGAAATCCTGTCATCTTGGGTTCCAGTCTCCTTCGTCCTCGTTGGGTGCGTCGCTATTTGGATTAAGATCAAAATCACGTTGAGAAAAAGAAGAAAAATGTTGTCTTTCAATGGTAACGTCCAGTGGTCAATGCGAACGACCAGAACACTTCTGGCAACATGCTTTGTGTTCGTCGCCTGCCATAGCTTGTACTCCCTCTTCATCTACATCTTTGAGCCAGACTTAATTCTAAACCAGAGCGGCTTGCTGTGCTATGAAGTCATGAATTTTCTGTATCTGATCAATAACTCGAGCAACTTATTTATCTACATTCTATGTAATAACAAACTGTGTTTAATATTCCTTCAGATTATGCATTTAGACAATTTACAGCCAGTCCTCTATTGATACGGGTTATAGCTATATAACTTGAGCTTCATTATATCAGCATCTAACTTATTCTAGTTACACTGGACAGTAAAAGGCGTGAAGACGTTATCTCTCCTAAACCCATTCTCGGATCAAGTTAAAACTCTCTGCGACGGCGTATGTGTATAGACATGAATCAATAAAAATAAATATTTATTTTTCAATACAAGTACCACTGCTTCCCGCAATATGCATAAAACACTGAACTTTAATAGCAAATACAAAAACAAAAATTTAATAAAATACTCTGAAAGACACAAAGATAAAGGTGCATCCCTCGCTCCATATGCTAGGACAAATTTGTACAAATACTCCTTCTTCCCTAGTGCTATTAGAGAGCATGGAATGGGTTGCCTGAGCTAGCCAGGAAAACCAGTGACTTGGCAGAATTTAGGTCATTGGTTAATATGCGGTACGTGACGTTTTGGCGCCGCCGTTTTGGCCCCGCCGTTTTGGCGACGGGACGTTTTGGCGCGAGCCGTTTTGGCGACGGGACATTTTGGCTGCTTCGGTTAATATGCATGACTAAATGTATGACGCGTAGGACGTAATCATCTTCTTTTTTTGAAGTAACGTCTGTATCATGCGATATGTGATCAGATAGATAACCATTTGTTTCTCTGCATATTTAACATGAATTTTATGTTTATATTATTGGTTTTAAATGGACTATTCATAATATACTCCACTAGGTTAGCCCAAAAATCGATAATCTGGACAGAGTTCTTATCAATTAATTCTGATAAACAACGTTCTTCTGTATTTCTGACAGAAAAGAACTGTTCTTGAGTTGGTGTATTTAGCTGTAGCATGTAGATGTCTATAATTTATTAAACAGCTTTTAACCTCAATATGTGATATTTTGTAAAATGTATTGGATTGTCTTAGAAACAATCTTTCCTGGAATAAATTTTTTGTTCTGTATCAAAGGAGTCATATCTTTCAGATGTATAAACAACACGCTTATAAACTTCACAATTATTTCATAATGTCAAATCATCATTTTTGGGTGGAAATGATTATCATGATATTATCATAGGCTTCTGAAAACAATGCCAGAACAAAAATATCATTACTAGAAACAGAACTGGTGAAGTCTTTTTTGAATACCATTCAGATAACATTGTTATGCCAAAAAAAATGTTGTGATATAATTATGTTGTATTCTAATAGCTAGGCTCAATGAAGTGCTTAAAAAATAAAAAAAAATATATTGAATCTGTTTCTTTAGAAGAAAAGGGAGCTAATTTAACACTAGGCGAACTGTCGTCTATTCTGTTTACTTCCCTTCTTAAGCTTCATTCTAGTCCAGGGGTTCTCAACCTGTGGATCGCGACCCCCTTGGGGGTCGATTGACGATTTGCAAGGGGTCGCCAAAGACCATCGAAAAAAGTATATTCTTCTATTGCTGTATGTGTGTGAGCGGGGGGGGGGTCGCGGCAGAGTGGTGGGATTGTAAAAGGGGTCGCCGAGCTTAAAAGGTTGAGAACCGCTGTTCTAGTCTCTTCGCTAAAGGTGTCGTCTTACAATAGTAACTAAACGTAGATCTCGTTTTAGATTAGTGCCAAAGCAATTAAAGTCCATGTTGTACCTGTAACATGATGAATGTGTTATGTTGTAGAATGCGGGTTTGTGGGTCCACTTAGCACGCAACGAACATGAACAGTAAACAAAGTCGATCTTCAGCAGACTAATATGAGGTTTATTCAGTAATAATAATATACAGCCCTTCTAGTTGTTGCACCAAAATATCCAGTCGCATTAAGACTACATCAAATATACAAGTCGTTTAAATTATAACTTCACTTCTAGAATACGTCCGCATCACGGCGGGTAACAATAAACTTCAAGAATGTGTATCAAGCTTTTAAGTACAGAAAACAACTATTAGAAATACGTGTACTGTCTCAAAAGACTTCAAGTGACTACTGTGACAGCAGACAATATTTATTTTACCATAAAATAAAATAACAGTTCACTGGCTATTCCAGCCACCTATATTACTTCTCTTAAAGTCACAACAATATAATCCAAATAGAATTCATTTAATACAAGTAATAATAAGGCTTGTCTTCGAGTCCGAAGATTAGTGAGGAGTACAGTATTTCCCGTGGCTGCGCAGCCCCAGCTGTGACCTACATATTTTGCCATAGCCATTGTCCGCAGGTGTTCGATTTACTTCCAGCTGTCTCATTCTGAGGCCGCATGCAACCAGGTGCTCTCTTCTATGTCAGCCAAGGAAAGTTAACGCATATATATATATATATATATATATATATATATATATATATATATATATATATACATATTGTTATAAACTTGGTGTTGGCACAGAGAGGGGTAGTGGTGTGAGTGTAGTCAGCCGACGCAAATCGCCCCAGGCCAGCGCTAGACGAGCGGTCAACCGTGACGATTTACCACGGTCAGCCGAGACGAGTGTCAACACGGCGGTTCGGGAAGGATCGACGGCGGTCCGGGAAGGATCGACGTCGTGAACAGAACTCAGGAGCGTCACGAGAGTTGTAGTCATCTGACCACCTAGAAACGTCGAGCGGCGTTCTGTCCGGTTCGAGAAGGCCAGTAGGGACCCTATATAATAGCGGAGGTGTCGCAGTCAAGACGGTTCACGGCAGGGGTTCAGAGCCCGGTTCACTACAGTCCGGTCGACTACAGCACAGTTCAGCGGTGTGGTTCTGTACGGAGCATTACGACGGTTCAGTGTGGAGTACTGTCAAGTACAGTTGAGACGACTGGCGTCTTGATCTTGGTCTGCGATCGAGTCCGACACAACGAGCCTAGTGTGTGAAGTCAGTCCTGAACTGTTGAACCCAGTGCAAGCCCGGAACGAGACGGAGAGGCCAGTGCAAGAGTTGATACTGCGGAACGGTGTTATCGGAGAGATATTTGTACAGTGTACGTGTTGCCAATTGTACAGTATTGGCTGTTATTTATTCAACTATTAAAGTGTTACGTTACTTTGGAGCCCTGAGTTGTCAAGTTCTTTAAGTTGGTGGTGTAAGGTGCAGTTTGCAGAGAGCCTGGATAGTGAGATTCGTAACAATATATATATATATATATATATATATATATATATATATATATATATATATATATATATATATATATATATATAAAGCACAAAAGTAAATTTCTCCTTTCAGACCTTGTGGTCTATAGGGCAGATGATGTAAAGGTCATCTGCTTCTGTGGCCTACGGTTTACGAGGGTGTCATGTGGCCAGCACAACGACCAAACGCCTCCTTTACTTTTCTCTAACAATATCAGATACCCATATTTATATATATTGTTAGACACTTTATTTTAGGAACGCACTATAGTAGACTGACTTTGAACGCGACATTTTCTAGCGACGACATAGGCATTAGGTTAGAGATTACTTTTGTAGACGTTTAGGACTGTTACCTCTAGGCTCTTTAAGGATAGCCTCGTTTTAGTGACTGACTCGACTGTGGCCCATTCTGCAATAATGTTTGTTATTATATCTTCATCTCTAGTGAACTTAGTTACTGTGCACTGATCCTATTCGTTATTGTATACTGTCTCGAAGCGGAGTATGTTTAGAACTCACATTAGTGATACACCTTGCAAGATACTCAATAATCTAGGAATATCAAGGTACTTTTAGAAATATTCCAAGTAAAAGTATACATACATCCGTTACAATATATATGTATATTATTTTTGTATATAATATGTAGTTACAACTTTGAAATTACGGTAGCTAGCAGTTTATAATATCTTTTAATTCCCAGTTATACTCTATTATACATTTACATTTCATTTTTTTACACTCCAAATTGAGTAATTACAAACTGGGATAGTAATTTCTGAAACTTAATTTTCCAATATTTTAAATGTATGCAGTATTTTACATTACATTTCTACACAAATGTACAGTTGTACTTTGTGTGAAGTATTTAACTATTTACACGCATGCGTTCCTGTGATAGTAAGTGTATGTGTTTTGCGTGGCTGGTAGTGCAGTGTGTGTGCCTGTGTATGAAATGACCAGTGGACCTTGAGTGTACATGCTTGAGTGAACAGCAGTGTGTCAGGACTGTGTGTAAAAGGAAGTCAGTTTAGAGAACAAGGGGCTGGAGTAAAGAACATAAATGATAGACTAATAAAATCATTGTGTTTAGTGAAGCTCGTGTTGTTTTAGTCTATGGGTCTACCAGGCTGCCAACAAATGAATTTAATCAGAAGAGTTGACTTTATCGAGGACGATACACTCTCAGGCTACGCAGATGGATTTACTGGCTTAGGCTGCATGGAAGAGGAATATACTATAAAGGTCAATTCCAACATTAAACCTGTTGTACACGCAGCAATCAAAGTCCCAGCGGCACTACGTGAGGAATTAAAAAATGAATTGAGAAGAATGGAAGATGAGGGTGTCATTGAAAAAGTAGATCATCCCACTGCATGGGTCAACTCACTTGTTATTGTTGAAAAGAAAGGAGGCGGATTAAGGATATGTCTAGACCCTAGAGACCTCAACAAAGCCATTCAAAGAGAACACTACCAATTACCTACTATAGAAGAAATAGCTAGTCGACTAAGTGGCAGTCAAGTGTTCACGGTATTAGATGCCAACTCTGCCTTTTGGCAAATTAAATTAGACAAGAGCTGTACAGATCTAACAACTTTTACACACAGTCCTGACACACTGCTGTTCACTCAAGCATGTACACTCAAGGTCCCCTGGTCATTTCATACACAGGCACACACACTGCACTACCAGCCACGCAAAACACATACACTTACTATCACTGTTCCGGAACTGTGGAACTAGCTTAGTATATCTTAACCTTGCGACTGCTGTCAAATTACAATCAGCATCAACCTATTTCTACACTTATTTATTTTCTAACAAAATACATTATCCACGGATGCATGTCGACCAAATAATGTGAAAGTTTAGCACCTAAGTTTTTTTTTCAGTGTGCAAATAGGCCTACAGCCTCCGACACGCATAAAACTACCGCGGAAGAACGTACTTCTCTTTCAGGTGATAACCTTCCGGTGCAATGTCCCCTGAAACTGAATCAGCTTCTGTTCTCACTAGTGAGTGAGGGGATCGGAAACTGGTTCCTGGTTCTTCACGTTTTAAAATTTGCTTTCAGATTCCACAATCTTTGAATCTCAATCAGTCTTGTACTTTTCAACTATTTCACAAAGAAATAGTTTTACTCTTCAGGGAAACGACAAAACTTTTTCAGTTGTTATCCTAGAGAAATGGGAAAGATTTGTTTGACAAGACTTTATATGCACATACATTTGATATGCAAACAACCCATTGCAATACTCCTGATGAAACATATGAAGTCCATCTTCCACTGTTCATTAGAAATATTAGTTATGAAGCCACAATCAATGCCCTTCAAGAAACATAACAATTTTATTCTTGATGTCCCATATTCTTCTCTACACCTTGTCCATACTAAGCCAGCGGATGCAACCGTGGTACTGAACGTCGGAATTGTTGATGGAATGTTATATGGCAGGAAGAGTTGTGCCCATGCACAGGGAGAAACTACTCTGGTAGCCAAGATGGCTGATTAAACTTGTTTGTGTTTACCTGAAAGTTTTCTCATTTCAAGTGTATTTATATTTAAGTGTCCATCGTAACAGGAATGCTCTGTTTTCAAAACTTCAAGTACTTATCGGAACTGCCTGTAGTAAAGACCCCTAGTTCTGATATGTTTGATCACTGGGGTAATTGGGTCAATAATGTGTTTGATATTTAATGCAGCTTTGCGCAAAGTTTCCAGTTGAGAATTTATATTTGGAATATTGTTCATTAAATAATTTTTAAAAAAAAATCTCAGCCATAGGATGGGCTTCATCAGTTGTTATACTTGCCAGCTTGTTTTTATATGTGTTATTTGTAGGCACACCTGTCCGCGGGCCGCATAAAGCACTCTGACGGGTCGCAAGTGGCCCGCGGGTCGTCATTTGCTCACTCCTGATCTAGACTAATGAAAATAAAATACGTTGGAACGGCCCACTTTAAAACTCCTCCCACCTCCCCCCAACAAGACAGACATTTTGATTTCTAAAAAAATTGAAACGGTTTCATATTGAAATATTCAGTAAGACAAAAAGAAGTACATTTCTTAGTCCATCTTCATATGCTTCCCTAGGGCTATCAGAGAATGGAACGGGTTGCCTGAATCAGGCAGGGAAAACCAACGACTTAGCAGAGATGAAGCCACTGATTTACATGCATGACTACACTGTGGTTAGGGTTTAGGCTTGAGGAGGCGTGAGCCCTAAAGTTCAAATTCAAGTGGGACAACTTTTTGTAAAGGTTATATCCACTCACTATGTCTGTCTGTCTGTCTGTCTAGTAAAAATGTTGTACACGTTATTTCTCCTACAGCCTGTCTCGAATCAAGCTGAACTCTTATCTTATCTTCTATAATACAGACGTTACTTCAAAAAAGAAGATGATTACGTCCTACGCGTCATGCATTTAGTCATGCATATTAACCAATGACTTAAATTCTGCCAAGTCACTGGTTTTCCTGGCTAGCTCAGGCAACCCATTCCATGCTCTAATAGCACTAGGGAAGAAGGAGCACTTGTACAAATTTGTCCTAGCATATGGGACGAGGAATGTGCCTTTATCTTTGTGTCTTTCAGAGTATTTTATTAAATTTTGTTTTTGTATTTGAAGATTATGGTTCAGTGTTTTATGTATTATTGCTACTTTACTTTTGAGCCTTCTGTCCTGAAGGCTTTCTAAATTTAGTGATTTTACTAAAGGTGTTACTCTAGTCAAATGTGAGTATTCGTTTGTTATGAATCGCACTGCTCTATTTTGTGTCTGTTCTAGTTTCTTAATGTTTTCTTGAGTAGAGGGGTCCCAAACAGAGGATGCATATTCTATTATTGGCCTAACCAAGGTTAAATAACATTTTAGTTTTATGTTCTTATTTGATTTATAGAAATTTCTTTTAATAAATCCTAATGCTTTGTTTGATTTTTTTGTAGTTTCATCAATATGTGGATTCCATGACAGTTTTTCATTTATTATAACACCTAGGTATTTTGCGTTTTTAGTCTGTGTTACTGGTTTGCCATGAATAAGATAAGTGGAATTAATTTGTTTTAGTTTTTTTGTTACTCTTAACAACTGACATTTTTCTGGGTGGAAAGACATGCTCCAATTTGATTCCCATTTCTGTAATTCATCTAATTCTCTTTGTAAAATATCTGTGTCTTGTGTTGTTTTTATTGTTTTATATATTATGCAATCGTCTGCAAATAATCTGACTTTTGTTCCTGAAGTAATGCAATTTGGTAAATCATTTATGTAAATTAAAAATAGTAGTGGACCCAAGACTGTTCCTTGAGGTACACCTGAGTTTACTGTTATCGGTGTTGATTTAGAGCCATTTATTATTACAGTTTGTTCTCTCCCTATCAGAAAGTCTTTAATCCACTGATGCAGTGGACCATTAATGCCGAAATATTTTAATTTTTTAAGCAAACTATGGTGGTGAACTTTGTCAAAAGCCTTAGAAAAATCTAGTAAGATAGCATCTATTTGTTCACTATTATCTAAACCTTTTGAAAAATCATCAATTAGTCCTATTAGTTGTGTTTCACATAATTTATATTTCCTAAAGCCATGTTGGTATGGTGTGAGGACATTATGTTTGTCTAAGTGGTTTATGATGTTGCTACATATTATGTGTTCTAGGATTTTACATGTGATGCTGGTAAGTGATACTGGTCTGTAGTTTCCTGGGTCAGATTTTTCTCCTTTTTTAAATAGGGGGGTGACATTAGCTTCTTTCCAGTCCTTTGGTACTCTGCCCTGGTTAAGTGAAGCCTGAAAGAGTATTTTGAACACTGGGGCTAGCTCATTACTTAGTTCTTTGAGTAATCTAGCTGGAATACCATCAGGTCCAGAAGCTTTATTTGGTTTGGTGTTGGCTAATAGTTTTTGAATTCCATTTTCTTGTACTACTATATCTTCTATGTTGTCTACTTGGTTCAAATTCAGTAATATGTCTTTGTCTCCTGGGGCTGAGAATGCTGATGCAAAGTATTTGTTTAGAATGTTTGCTTTAGTTTCATTATCATTATGTATTATGTTATGTTCATCTTTTAATGGCGCTACGCCTGTTGTTTCCATTTTCTTAGACTTAATGTATGACCATAGGTTTTTGTTGTTGTCTTTAGATATTACATTGTTTATGTATTCACTCTGCAGCTGTCTGCTTACTTTTTGGGTTAAGTGTTTAATTTTTATATACTTTTTGTAAACTCTTTCTGCATTAGTTTCTTTAAATTTTCTATATAGGTTTTCCTTCTGTTTACAAAGCTTCTTTAGTCTATTATTAAACCAGCATTTATTTATTTTGTTTGATGTGTATTTAGTTGGTATTTGATTTTCTATAATGCTTTTAAGATGGTTTTTAATGAAATTCCAGAGGTCATCGACTGGTTGGTTAATGTCTTTTTCTAATAAGAATGTTTGTTGAAAGTTTAATGCAGCTTGGTGTAGTTGTGTTAGGTTACATTTATTCCAGAGTAAGATTTTCCTTTTGGGTTTTGTATTGGCTACTGCTTTTATCTGACTGTGTATTTTTATGATCTCATGGTCTGATAGACCAGGGATAATATCATAATCAACTACTAATCCAGGTCTGTTGGTTAAGAAGAGATCTAATATGTTGTTTAATCTAGTTGGCTTTTTAATGATTTGATCTAAACTTAGGTTGTGTAAAGTTTCTATGAAAAGCTCATTTATGTCCTTAAGGTTTTGGTGTTTATCTATGGTTAGTGTTTTCCAATTTATATCAGGTAGGTTGAAATCACCCATTATCCAAAAAACTGCATTTTTATTTGTCTCTTTAAGTGTCGTAATCTGATTACATAGTTCCTGCATGTATTCTAAACTAGAATTTGGTGGTCTGTAAATGCTGCCTATTATTAGGGATGTTGAGGTGGTATTAATTTTACAAAATGTTGATTCTATATTTTTTGAGTTAGGTAAGGTAATTTCTTCTGCTATAAGAGTGTTTTTTAACTCTTGCTAAATTATCTCTTTTATCTGACAAAACAAGAATCAATAGAAAAAATATTAACCAATTTGTTAATTAACTATTGATTGTTAATTATTTTGTTTGTTATCTCGAACAAGAGAAAGAAATTGTACTTGATTGATATGGTTGTATAAGTTGAATCTCTATATACTTTGCAGGTCGCCGCTTTAAATTTTGAAGCTAACAATAGATAACTATAAACCTTTTATTTTTATCAACGATTCGATGGGATAGTTGTTAATGTATTGCCTTGATTACACTAAGGAGACTTTAGCCTTACAGTAAGAATTCAGGTCATTCACCTTTTATTTACTTTTAATGCATTAAAAAAGCTATCACTGTAAGTTGACTGTAACCGTCACCCATATACGACCTTCTTTCTCCCCCCCCCCCTTCCCCAACTGGTCCAGACAAGTGATATAATCATAGCGCATTCAGAAAGCTAAAAGCTAAACAAAAACAATTGGAAAAAATATTTGAAATGGCACAGATTTATTATTATGAAATCATAGACACAATTAAATGACTTATCGCAACTAATTGATACAACTAGGACTATGCTTAATTTTAGCGTTGTTTTTGAGCAAATATTTTAAAAATATTTTCTTGTTGTTTTATTTTCTGAAGCATGCTTATCTGCAAACTTGACTAAACTTGACTAAAAAGAATTTTATTTTAAACTAAATACAAAACTATTTATAAAAAAAAAAGACCAAAAGCATTTCTGAACATTTTGGAACTGAACCCAACATGGTCAAGATCCATTTAAGAGAAACAAATTAAAGTGTAGTCCTATTGTCAATGTCCACTGGTCAATTTTCTGGTTTTATGGCAGGTCTGCTTCAGTACTGAACTATGACAGGTAATGATCATTTTACATTCTACAAGATATGTTTAGGTCTGCTAGGTCAGTTATCCTCTTGGGCTGAAATCGCAATATGGTTTTTGCTTTCTTAGTAAACTTTCATAGTCACCAAATCTACAAGCATATAAACCAATATTGGAATAAGCGTCCTCTTTTGGGACCCGTCATTAAAAAAAACAACAATGAAATTAAAACAGGCTTAAAATTTATATTTGATATTTATTACAATCGAATATTCAAAGTTGACCGGAGTAACAACTTTAGTAAAATCACTAAATTTAGAAACACTTCAGAACAGAAGACTAAAAAGTGGAGTCGTAGTTATACACTAAACACTGATCAATAACTTACAAATACAAAAACATAATCCAATAAAATACTCAGAAAGACACAAAGATAATGGCAGATTTCTTATTTAATATTCTAAGACAGATTCATACAAGAGCTCCTGTTTCCCTACTATTATTAGTAGGGGGGTAGCTAGGGAAGCTTAAAACCTCTTTCAGGACCCCTGCATTTTGACTCTCGACATCAAGGCATGAGATAATGGCATAATATTTAATGTAAAAATAAATTTAGGACACTCATTTGCCCCCCCCCCCCTCAAGTGGAGGCCCGGGGTGATTTTCGAATTCAGACCCGCCCTCCTCCCCACCCTAGCTACTTCACTATCAGAACCCAAAACGTGTAGCCTGGATCAGCCAAGAAAACGAGTTAGTACAGTTTAGATCATTCTCTAACCCTCAGGTTTGACGTAAATGTATTATCTTTTGAGTGAACGTCTGTAGTCTGTAAGATAAGATAAGAACAAAGAGGTATATAGCTTATTTATTACCAGGCGTTTAAACGTCATGAATAAAAAATGGACGACGTTGCCCACAGTTAAGATTGTCCCTCATTTGACGTTCCTTCTCCAGCTACAGGCGAATCATCGTTCGTAAAGTTAACTCTTTCTCTCCTAATCGACGATACCATCGTTGATTTGACCTCATTAAATTAAAGTGATGTTTAACTTTTAAACTTGACTTTAAACTATATAAAAAGAGCGAAGCATTCCCCTTTAATTCAATACCAAATACAACATTTTCTGATAACAAAACAACAAAGCTATTGAAGCCCAATCATAACAGGGGTAGTGAGATAGTAATGAGTAAAATGAAGATGTCTTTCAAAATTAACAAAAATAATTAGGGAGCGAAAGAGTTAAGGCAGTGTTTTCCAAAGTGTGTCCCGAAGAACCCTAGTGTTCCGTGTGGCCTGAATAGGTTCGCAATGAGCTACTGACATAATTAGCTAGTAGACCACAGCGTGAATTAATCTCTCTTTTAAAAAAAAGAACAAAGTGTTCGGAAAGTGCAGTGTTCTGTTAAGGAAAAAAAGTTTTGGAAACACTGGGTTAAAATATGAGTGCTTCTTCCGGAATGTCGGGAGACTGAAGTAACAATCAGCACAATCAATACAATCAACAAGTGATAAAGGAAACATCCGCTGGAATGCTCGGAGAAGCTCCGAGTGCTTTCTCTAGAGAATCTTCAGTATCATTATGCATACCTCTCTGTGCTCACTCATGACATTGAAACAGTACAGGGAAGTCAAACTCGCAACAGTCTAAGCGAGTGAAGAGCCATATCGAACTACAGCAATGTCAAGGTGAAAATCATGTACTGGAGAAATTAGTATTAGATGTATTCAAGAGTTATTGTACTTGTCCTATATATGTGTAACGTCGTGAGAATGTGTTTACGGCATTTATAGAGTGGGTCCTCGTCTCTATATTTCTCGTTAATGTGTCAATCTAACTTAAAGTAGTAAGTAAAGTCCCCTACCAGAGCTTGCGATCTAGCGGGCAGATGTCGCCTGTGGCCCACGAGGGTGTCATGTGGCCAGCACAACGACCCAACTTCTATACTTTTCTTCGACTAAAGCCAGGTACTCATTAGAGCTAGGTGAACACAGAAGCGCCCTAAAAATCCCGAAATGAAAAAATCAGTTTTCACCAGGATTTGAACCCTGGACGACTGGTTTGGAAGCCAAGTGCTTTATAACTCAGCCATCGCTCCTCTTGTCATTCTTTATTTTTAAAACCACAATTGCGTTTCATGCTTTAAAAAAAAAAAAAGCCTATCCCAGGGGAAGATTTCCACGTTCACATCCATATATTTCAATACTGTAAGATTTGTATCCCTTTTTGGTATCAAGCAAAATTAATTAAAAACCACTTTTTAATTAACTAATTCATGTTTGTTTGTTTTTTAGGGACAATAAATAATTGTGCAACGTTTCAACTTGATTCGAGAATGGGAAGTGGGAGAAATAATTTGTTGAACACTTTTAGATAGACAGACAGACAGAGTTGACAAAATTCTTCCCTAGTGCCATTAGAGAATGAAATGGGGGATGGTAGCGGGCAGGGTTTGAACCGGGGACCATTGATAAATCTGAACGACAGTCCAGCGCGCAAACCGCACGACTAGACAGACAGCCATATGTTTAAACCCCAAGCTAGATTTTGTTCAATACTTCAACTGAAGTATGTAATAAAAGAGCTCTTGTGGTTGTCTAAATCAACCATACTTGTTTCAATATTGTTAAATTATTTTCGTTATATGTTGAAATAGTGACCTGAAAGGGGGATTGTTATGATTAAAGTCTTGAAGCGTGTTGCTCTATTTTCAAGGTATTTTAAGTTGTGTTAGTTAAGACATGATACGCCCACAGTGGTGTAGTTGTCTACCAGCAGTTTGGTGCTACAAGTCAACGGCCGTCTATAACGATTGGCAACTGCCGTTCAGAGTTGTCTATTGCAAATATATATTAAATTTAAAGATAGATACTTTGTGCATTGGCCTTGACTAGACGAGCACTCAGCACAGCCTCTTATACACTCGTAGTGACTCTATCTCTGGGAAAGTGACTGAATTTATAAGTAGGAGTCAAAGACAGTAACCCGTTTGATTCAAGCGAACACCAAGATGGCGCGAAATTAAGAGAAACTTGTTTTAATGCACTTAGTTGAATGTCAACAAATCTTACTTACGATACAGCAACTACTGTAATGTATGTGTGTGTGCGGGGGGGGGGGGTTAGAAGTGGTAGCATAAATAGTTAAACATTTAAATTTAGAATGAGCATTGTATTCAATAAACATAGTTTCTGTCTTCGTGAGAGCGTGTGAGTGTGTGTATCTGTGTAAAACGACTGTATTACAAAGCGGGCATCTCTAAATCAAGCAGGTCCGGAATAAATGTATTTGTCAAGTGGGTTATGCTTACATCTACAAGGTCAATGTCAAATCTTATCTCCAGAATCCAAAGATTTATTTCTTGGTTGCTTTGGTAATGAGAAGCATGAAGTCGACACGAAAATTGTCACCGCTTATTAAGAGGCAGATCAATTAATTAATATAAGTTATTTTTTTAATAGAAGTGTTAAGTAGAAGCCTCTCTGCTTGACTGTTGGTCGCATCATTATATGCTTGCCGTAAATGGAAGTTCTTTTTGGATTAAATGAATATACATTAATATTCGAGTTGACACAAGGTCTGACCTACACAGAAAAAAAAACAAGGTTCTAACCTACACAGAAGACAAAAGGTGTTACTAACACAGAAGACACAAGATCTGGCCTACACAGAAGACATAAAGTCTTACTAACACAGAAGACACAAGGTCTGGCCTACACAGAAGACATAAAGTCTTACTAACACAGAAGACGCAAAGACTGACCTACACTGAAGACACAAGGTCTTACTAACACAGAAGGCACAAGGTCTGGCCTACACAGAAGACATAAGTTCTTACTTACACAGAAGACACAATGTCTGACTATTACAGAAGACTCAATGTCTTACTTACACAGAAGGCACAAGGTCTGACTTACACAGAAGAAACATTTTCATTTTCAGACTTCACCAGAACAAACTATTCACAAGACAAAACCTCCTTTATAAAACTTTTTTTTTTCAATAACTAATGAATGCTAAGTTATGAGACAACAAAATAATTATTACATTTTTTCTTAAAGACGATTCCTCCATAAACAACTTTAAAAGGGTAAATAAAAAATGAATTTTTAAAAATTTAAATCGAATGAACTATTAAATTATTGGTTTTGGACAGCGTCAACTTCAGGAAGGTACGGTAGCCATTAGGCCTGCGAGCATCGTATAATGGTGCGATTATTTATGTGTATTATCATTAAGTAAGAATCAAGAACTAAATCTCTATCTAAATGTGGACATCTTAACATCTTGTCTAGATCTGAGTACACTTCTTTGTATATTTAAAGAAAGCACGTCAAACATTTGCTTTCGGGGGCCGCATGCGGCTCGTTTGGCAACCTCAAGAATTATCAAAATAATGTTTATTCATTAATTGTTGTACAATCATCACTAATATTTTTAGGTAAAATATTTTCAATAGAGAGAGAGAGCATAAAGGAAGGGTCTCGGATTGCAGATGCCATACACAACAGCAGCAGAAAGATGGGTGAAAATGCAACGGCGCCTGGTGACTACGTATGCCCAACCTGTGATCGCAGCTGTGTATCAAGGATTGGCCTCTTTAGTCACACAAGAAGTTGCAAAGGGAAAGGATCGTCTCTCGAGACGTAAAATGCCACAGAATGTCACAAAATGTCACAAAATTAGTCACAAAATGTCACAAAATTAGTCACAAAATGTCACAAAATTAGTCACAAAATGTCACAAAATTAGTCACAAAATGTCACTAAATTAGTCACAGAATGTCACTGTCATAAAATGTCACAAAATGTCACAAAATTTGTCACACAATGTCACACAATGTCACAAAATGTCACAAATTGTCACAAAATGCCGCAGATTTTCAAGAAAAAAAACAGAAACTAAAACGTAACCATCGATTTCATTCAAGTTGTTCAGTATTCTTTAATGACATGTACAGTGAAAAGTTTATTCACATGTTTAGGTTTACTTCCCAAAAAAAGGTATATAAAATGCACTTGATATCGCACTGGTATGGGGAACGAGGAGTCATCAGCTCTTTCCTTAAAATTCTCCGTAACAAGAAAGTTTAAACTACGACTCTAAGTAATAAGGTGGCAACTCGCAACCCCCCCCCCTTTTTTTTTTTTTTAAACTGCGGGCGCCCATTCCACGGTAGTGGATTATTTTTGTTTGGTCTCAAATATGTATCCCGCGGCCTTCGCAAGTGACCTCCAGCAGTTACATTCTGAAGCCGCCTGCTACCAGGTACTCTCTTCTACTTCACGTAGAGCAAACAAGCGCCATAAGCTGGTCTGTCAAGTGTTTCTTGACACCTTTCAGCTCATACGTTCATCCCGCATATGGGATACGTTCCCTGCCATGCTTAACTGTCTCATTATAAGAGTTACTTTAAGCTGATCTTAAAAGCGTTAGTGTTGGGGCGCCTCTATTAAGTCGATTAGGGAAATAGGCAAACAGTAAACCATTACCGAAAGTGAGCTGTTTATCTTTCGAATTATAGGCATTTTCTTTTAAAAGAGATGATAATTGTTTGATAAGAGTATACTTATTGGTTTTCTTGATTCAGACATACTGTAAAGTAAAAAGTAAAGTTCCCCTTTTTGGAACTTGCGATTAATAGCGAAGATGATGTTAAGGTCATCTTGTTTCTTTGGCCAACAGTTAACAAGCAGGATGTCGTGTGGCCAGCACAACGACCAACCACCTTTACTTTTCCCCACTAAAGACAGGTACCCATTAGAAATTGGGTGGACCTATGGACTTCCTAAAAAATCCTGATATTCAAAATTCCAGTCTTCACCGAGATTTGAACCCAGGACCCCTTGTTCGGAAGCCTATCGCTTAATCACTCAGCACCTGTACGAATTTGTCTCAGCTTATAGAACAAGAAATGTGTCATTTTCATTGAGTCTTTTATTAAGTTTTGTTTTTGTAAATTAAGACTCGGTGTTTAATAAGATTATTAAGAAGATTATCTGTTCCTTCCGTAACAGTCCCAAGTGAGAGCGTTGTCGCTAAATTTACCTGTTTTGTGTGAGACATGATAGAGAAATACGAATCCATTCGCGCTTTGGGTCACAACTTTGAGAAGATCTTTGGCTGTTTGGTGGATCTTACAATAGCGGCTGCAAGGGGAACCAAACAAACTGAAAGTGTAACAAGTTCCAGATTCTCATGCGTTTCAGTTGTGTCTATTAATTGTCGTCTAATTATTCATCTGTTGAACCAGTTTCTCTGATATCCTAGTGCTGCGTTACTTTTTAGTCTTTTGTCCTGAAAGTGCATTTAGATTGAATGATTTTACAAGTGAAGTAACTATAGTAACGAGAACATTACATGTGGTTGAAATTTTCCCCCAATACATGTGCCGACAAGAAAGTAAAGCAATGAAAAGTGTGTATGTATTCACAGGAGAGCTGGCAATCGTCTTCGCTCTGCGCCTCTAGTGTTTGTATTTTCAGATCGACGGCCAAGACTTTCGCCGTCACACATTCATCAAATCATTCTTTCACGGGTCTAACAGCAACATTATGAGCGTTCCAGCGAGCTGCTTATAGGCATTTTAATGACACTTTATGATTAATTAAAATACCCCATCGATTAAGTAAAAGTGGAGGAAAACATTTTTTTTCTAGAAAACCGAAACAATTTATGAAAGAAGCATTTTCTGATTGAGCATTTTCTGATTGAGCATTTTTCTGATTGAGCATTTTCTGATTGAGCATTTTCTGATTGAGCATTTTTCTGATTGAGCATTTTCTGATTGAGCATTTTATGATTGAGCATTTTCTGATTGAGCATTTTTCTGATTGAGCATTTTTCTGATTGAGCATTTCTGATTGAGCATTTTTCTGATTGAGCATTTTCTGATTGAGCATTTTCTGATTGAGCATTTTCTGATTGAGCATTTTCTGATTGAGCATTTTCTGATTGAGCATTTTCTGAATGAGCATTTTCTGATTGAGCATTTTCTGATTGAGCATTTTCTGATTGAGCATTTTCTGATTGAGCATTTTCTAATTGAGCATTTTCTGATTGAGCATTTTCTGATTGAGCATTTTTCTGATTGAGCATTTTCTGATTGAGCATTTTCTGATTGAGCATTTTCTGATTGAGCATTTTCTGATTGAGCATTTTCTGATTGAGCATTTTCTGATTGAGCATTTTCTGATTGAGCATTCTCTGATTGAGCATTTTCTGATTGAGCATTTTCTAATTGAGCATTTTCTGAATGAGCATTTTCTGATTGAGCATTTTCTGATTGAGCATTTTCTGATTGAGCATTTTCTGATTGAGCATTTTCTGATCGAGCATTTTCTAATTGAGCATTTTCTGATTGAGCATTTTCTAATTGAGCATTCTCTGATTGAGCATTTTCTGATTGAGCATTTTCTGATTGAGCATTTTATTGAGCATTTTCTAATTGAGTATTTTAAAGCGCATAGCTGAACTAAATGGTGTACACATCCATTCAAGTTTCTTCATTGGTCTTCATACTGCATGCACTACTTTAGGAATCCTTGACATTGTAGCTGCATTGCCGTTTTCCTGAGCTCATCATATCAATATGTAAAGCCTATCTCTTTCCTGTGAGAGGTTTTGGCTATGAAGTAAATTACCTAAAACTCTAAAGGAACAGTAATAACATGTAAAGCATTTTACAAACATATAGACATTTATAAACTCTCTGATCAGAGATTTGGTACAAGGTTGAAAAGTAACTTTTTTTTGCACCGCTGCCTTGCAATCTTATAAGTTATTATTTCAGTACTGGCTCATATTTGGAGAACATTTCCACGATCCCAAGAGAAATATTCCCTTTTTAATGAAGAGTCTTCATCAATTCGCCACAAAATACCAACTTTCGCTTCGCGATATCAAGCAATATATAAGTGCAAAGATATTAATTTCCCTATTTTCAAATCTTACTTCAATCATAGCATAGACTACCCTGACAATTTTTTGTAGCCAAAGTCAGGCTGCCAAAAAGTTCCAAATTTGAAATCCTGATAAACGATCTTCAGTCTTCTTGGAAGTTTCTCATGATAGACATACCCACGTTTGTCAAAACAAGAAAATCTTGCTAATGATAAGTTTATTTATTCAACAATTCTTATGCTTTTTAATATTGTTTCTGTCACATTTTTAAGTTGTCTTTTTTTTTTGTTTTTGGAAAAGTTCATTTTTTCCACTCGGGTGTCACCCGGTGTGGCCCGCACCCCCCCTAGTGACGCCACTGAATGAATGCATACAAAATGGAATTTCAATTCTAATGTTTGTAGGCAAAACTCGCCTTAAAGGTTATTGTGTCTGTGGGAAAAACAAAGTCTCACCACGGCTTGTGCAACATAGTTATGACTCATTTCTGGTCCCTGGAAAAAATCATTCAGCATGGTCGTGGGTCTCAAGATAAGTAGGCTGTGGAATACTACTTTAATACTTACTAAGTAAAACAACAGACTATGTAATCTTGTTTGAAAAAAAAATAAGCATATTAAGATTCAATATGCATTTTCAAACTTTTTATAAGAACACACACAACAGAGTTTACAATTAACTGTCATCAGCTAATTTATTAGAAAACACTCATACAATAAATGCGTAAATATTTTTATAACATTATTTTAACAAATGGATGTATATTTAACTTATAACAATAAATAGTAGGATCTTTAGTATTGTGATATTGCGGCCTTGCTTTTATGTATGGATGTAGTATTTGTATATAATTATTGGTTTAAAAAAACGGTTTACTGTACTTAATTAAATTTGACAACAAAACGCTTTCAAGAAACGAAAAGTAGCCATTGCACTGAAACTTTGCAATCTGTGAATTTAACATTTATTTTCCAAATTTGTTCTAGATCTAAAGATAAAAACGTGACGAACACTAGTGGTAGTGGATGATACAAAACTGTAAATGGCTTTTTCCTTTCGGAGACCACCTTTTAAAAATAAAAAAAAAGTCAACAGAATGAGGGTATAAGACAGAGAAATGCGACTTTTAACTCTTTCTCTGCGTAATTATTTACCACATTCAGGTGGAATCAACGTCGGTATCGTCTGTTAGGAGAGAAAGAGTTAATAATACTTCCTTATTCAATACCGGAATACGACACAAATTTTGCAATGCCTGGAGTAGCCTTCATGTAGAAAAGACTTTTCCACATCAATGAGGTGAAATTCGGAGGAATTCACTGTTTATTATACAAATGACTTTAGAGCTCCCACATTTATTGATTATCTTTCCTTGAATTGTTTCTCAAAACAGCCCACTTTCTCTACCTCTCACTCTCCCTTTCTCTCTCTACCTCTTTCTAACTCTCACTCTCTCTTCAAAGTTGGTTTACGTTTGTCTAAATGCATGATCTGAAGGAATATTAAATACAGTTTGTTATCGCACAAGACGTAGATAAAGAAGTTGCTCGAGTTATTAATTAAATAGAAAAAGTTCATGACTTCATAGCACAGGTAGCTGCTGTTGCTATTGTCTAAGTTGGGTTGAAAGATGTAGTAGATGAGAGAGAACAAGCTGTGGGTGGCAACAAACACGAAACACGTGACCAGAAGTGTCCTGGTCGTTCGCACTGACCACTGGACTTTCTTCGTGGAGGATAGTTTCTCTCGTCTGGCCCTTAACGTGATTCTGATCTTAATGCAAATAGCCGTGCATCCAACGATGACGATGATGAAAGGAACCCATGATGACAGTGCTTCAAAGACATAAGAGTCTAACAGATATAGTGAATCAATATCAAAGTCTTTAAAAAAGCTTGGGTGTGTAATCCCTCCAGTTAAAGTATTTGAAATATTCACATATTCAAAAGAATAAATACATAAATAGAGTGTACAAAAAGGGAGCCAAAACATGAACGCAGAAATTACCCACACGGCAGCCGTGGTTTTTGTAATTTTTCTACTAAACGTTATCGGCCAGAAAACGGCTGCAAGCCTTTCCGCTGTTACAAACACAGGGATAAAAGAATTTGTATAACAGCCCCAGCCACCGATAAAGTATGCAGCCGTAAACAACATGTATAATATATAGGCTACTATATAGTCATATTGCCAGCAGCAATACTTGGGGTCAGACTTGGCTGGGTCAAAGTAGATCAGAATTTCAGCAATGTTTACTGTCATAAGCATGCACATACTGTCCGCGAGTGCAAGACCGAACAGGAGTATGTTGCTTGATTTTTTTAAGCCGCTTCTAACTAGAATAGCAAGACTCATGAGGTTGGCGAAGAAACCAAATATCGAAGCGATTGGATTTATGTAACATTTCATAATCTTAAACGCAAACGCTTCGGTGGATGTGTTGGTAAATAAGTAGCCTATATAGTATCTACTTTCTATTTCTTCCGGTGTTTCCATTTTGTTCAGTCTAAGTAGAAAATATTTTGTCTTCTGTAAGTAAAAAATAACAATAATAATTGCAGAAAATTATAATGTATAATGAAATTTAGTTATTTGGAAATAATATTGTGTTTTTTTTTCAGGACTTCTATGTTACTATGGTATTCTTATGCTTCAAATGACATCGCGGCTGCAGTGTTGGTGTTGAAGGCTACGAGTCAGCTTATTTTTTATTTCCGGAGATCTTACAGCCTCGAACTCATGTGAAATTTCATTCCTAGTTCTGACCTCAATGTGACTTTATGGGTAATATCTTTGATTCCAAAGGTCTAGTGTGAGTTAACGTGTCCACAGACGCTCAATTTCGACCTGAATGTTAGTTCTTTTTGATGCAGCCAAAGCCGTTATCTGTTTGGGGTGTAGTTACGTTTTTGTTACGTAGTCTACGCCTCAATAAGGGCTTTTGTTCTTGGTCTCAAATGTGTCTCTGTCGACCTTGACGACAGTTTTATCAGTGAATTTGATTATTTCGAAAAAAGAAATGTTACCGAGTAAAAGCTGACGTAAGCAAACAATAAAAGTCTTTAAGAAAGTTGATTGCTTTGTCCTTACTATATTCTGAAACGAAATCAATATACAAGTGGCGTGGTAGAATACGAATCCTTGCACTTTTCTCTACAAAAGCCAAAATGTTCCCAAAAATGTGTCAACATTTTACTAAGTAAAATTTAATTTTAAAATGTGAATGCTATAAGAGTTGGCGTTGCAATGAGAAACACAGCTGTCCGCTGTGACCAATCCGGACTAACACTGTAGATGTGACCTGTCCGGACTAAAAGCTGCCTCTTTTACCAGTAACGCTGTCCGCTGAGATCAGGCCGGATAAAAGTATGCTGTTTTTTTAGATCTCCTGTGTTGAAGTTACTTCAGGCCTATTACGAGGGCTTTTATTGAAATAATCGACAGTCCATTATTGACCATAGAAGACAAGAAGAAGGCGTATATGAAAAGATTGTATGACTCGCCCTTAAACCAGTAAAAATACCACATTAGCATTGTAGAGGTAACCTTTTTCATGAATGTTATATTTCTTTGTTGTCAATAGTTCTTCCCCATAACCTTGGGTTCCATCATAGCAATCTCTTTAGGAAAGAAAGAAAGAAATATATATATATATTAAAAACAAAGAAAAGTACTAAAACGACTTATAAGTTAAATAATAATTAGGCTACTTTCGTAAGCCATCTATTTTGCTAAAACAAGGCTTAGGGTTATTAATTCTAATCGGGCACGACATGGCCTAAATTGTGCCGAGGTGCCAAAAACTCAAAACTCAAACTCAAACTCAAATCTTGAGCTAAAAACTTTAAAATGTTATTAATTATAGATTACTAGTGATGGGCAAAAGTTAACTAAAAAGTTAGAAACTTTTAGTTTAACTAAAAAAATTTTTATTAAGGCCAAAGTTTAACTAGAAAAAAAAGTTTAGTGAAAAGTTAAAAATCCTAGTTTAATTAATTTGTTAAATTACTAACTAAAAAGTTAAGCTAAAATCTGTACAACTTTTCAACATGTGGTCAGTGTTGAAACGCACATCTCTGTTTTCTGATCATGTGATATCAGTAACTTTGGTTATAAAAAAAAAATTATGCAGTTAACAACAAATTTAGTCCGTCTGCATTTGAAGAGGGTAAAGTAAAATGCTGGTAGAAGTTATGGGAGTCTATATCTGCAACTAAAAGTAGCAGTAGGCCTATTATAAAATGTTGCTGTAACATTTCTCCAAAAGCCTCTACAATATGAATGGGGTTGCTTTTAATTTTTGTGTGAGTCACGTGGAGGTGTTTCATTTCTGTTTATAGTGGGAATTAGTGAGTTAGGTCAATATTTAGTGGTTTTCATCAATTCATTTGCGGCAAACAATAATTTATTAACTGCAGGAACATCAAGTAGACTCTTTTTATAGTCTTAAGACTTACTTTTGAGTCTAAATCGACTGTTAGGCCTATACAGGGGCGGACTGTGTGTCAAAATCGGCCCGGGCAATTCTATAAAATTCGGCCCACAAATTCTCTATCATGTGATGGGCATCTATGTCTAGGTGTATCGGTCCTTAAAAATCATTGTTAAGTTTGATAATGTATCGATATGCATGCATACAGTGAAACTCTATATCTTAATAAGCAATATAGAGTCTTTTTAAATCAGCAATTATGTAGGCCCTAAAAAGATGAAGCCTACTAGTAGCACTGTCTACATTCTACATTTTATTTTCGGAAAATGTGTTAGATTAAAATAGTATTACACTGCTTTGTCTGTGAAAGATTTTTTTTAAACACGACGCTCAAAGGGCCTTTTATAAAAATAATGATAATAACATAATAAAAATATTATAAAACCTTTAACAACTTGATATGTGCCATAGTGACTTCGATCAGGCCATTTCGGTGGCCCTACCGGTCCATTTGGGTACCGGCCCACCGGGCATTTACCCAAATGCCCATATAGCCGGTCCGCCCCTGGGCCTATATAGATCTAAAAGCATTAGGATAACCAACTATAGAAAAAAAAATCTTAATCCACACCCTCTCTGACCATAAAGTAAATAGACTGTGTCCAAATGATTTTAACAACCTGGTCAGCTAGACATACACATGTAGGCCTAGTGTACTGTACCTTTGTAGTCGATGGCTGCCTGGTCGTGCGGTTTGCGCGCTGGACTGTCGTTCAGATTTATCGATGGTCCCGGGTTCAAACCCTGCCCGCTCCCATCCCCCGTCGTCCTGCGGGAGGTTTGGACTAGGAAGTAATTATCTTCAACTCTGAAGGAACATCCGAAACATGTAAAACATTTTACAAACAAACATTTTACAAACATGATACTACGAGACTACCCTGCTTTTTTTTTTCATTGCGCATTACGCAATAGCATTTGCTTAATGTTGAGTGGTCAGTCAAGGAGATATCACACTGGCATGGTTAGTCAAGCTTGATCGTAGATTTATCCTTACACTAAAATAGTTACACACCCTCCCTGCCGAAAAAGTAAATAGACTGTGTGCCCAACTGATTTTAACAACCTGATAGATCTACACATGTAGGCCAAGTGTGCAGACCATAATGACTAGACCACCCCGAGTTCTTTTGTCCTGCGCCTTTAACGGTTATGCAATAGTGTTAGTTGTATTTTTAGTGGTCAGACAAGAAAATAGCACATTTGCATGGTTAGTCAAGCATGTACTTTACACTATAAAATAGTTATACAGGTCAAATGTTTCTTAAAATTTCAACGATTTCGTTTCTATTCCTTTGGTTACTAGATTTAAAATTGTGTATCCGTTATATTTTAATGAGATTTTTAACTTAACTGGTATAACTAAGATTTTCTGTTATATAATAAGTTAACATAATTTTTTTAAAAAAAAAGAGAACCATTCTTTTTTAAAGCTTTTAATTCAAGGCAAAAATACAAGCACACATATTTATTTAGACTTTAAAATTTTTTTTTATTGTGCATTAAAGTTTATGTAAGAAACGTCTTCCTTATTACTGATTGTTATATGGATAAATATTTATACAATTTTAAAAGAATTAGATCGAACCGTAGGTATACAGTCGGATATTATAGCTATATAGGTCTAGCTCATCCCCCCTCCCCCCCAAAACAAAAAAGTTATAAACAGTTTGTATATTTTAATTAATTTTCTTTAGTTTAGTTTAACAAAATTTTGGAAATTCAATATAAACGTTTAGTTTAACTACTTTATTTTAGTTGAAACTTGTTTTAGTTTAACTTTTACAATTTAGTTTAGTTCCCATTACTATAGATTACAATATATCGATGACATCTAAAACAGGTGCTTTTGACATTGTGATAATGAGAACTATTTGACTGCATAACAAAGGTTGAAGTCTTACAGTTGTCACAGATGAACAGTATCCCAAACCTCAAAGATTCCGATTTCTGTCGGCGGGACGTTTAGTCCGTATGCCAGAAAATCGAATCCCTAAACGACTCGTTATGTGCAGCTGTGTGCTTAAAAACGCTCGCAAGGGAGTGGGAGTGGGGTGGACTACACACGCGTTACTAAACACCGTTAAGAGGATCGTCAAGGAGTGTGAAATTGACGTCACGGCTGGGAAACACAAGCTCATAGATTGACATCACAGCTGGGAAACACAAGCTCTAAGATTGAGGTCACGGCTGGGAAACACAAGCTCTTAGATTGATGTCACGACTGGGAAACACAAGTTCTTAGATTGACGTCACGACTGGGAAACACAAGCTCTTAGACTGACATCACGGCTGGGAAACACACGTTCTTAGACTGACATCACGGCTGGGAAACACAAACTCTTACACTGACATCACGGCTGGGAAACACGTTCTTAGACTGACATCACGGCTGGGAAACACAAACTCTTAGATTGACATCACGTCTGGGAAACACACGTTCTTAGACTGACATCACGGCTGGGAAACACAAACTCTTAGATTGACATCACGTCTGGGAAACACACGTTCTTAGACTGACATCACGGCTGGGAAACACAAACTCTTAGACTGACTTCACGGCTGGGAAACACAAACTCTTAGACTGACATCACGGCTGGGAAACACAAACTCTTAGACTGACATCACGGCTGGGAAACACAAACTCTTAGACTGACATCACGGCTGGGAAACACAAGCTCTTGGTCGCTCCTTGTGTTGTGTAGCCGTGAGTCTTAAGATACGCGTCAAGGAGAGTGGACAGCACGAACAAATAAGGCTAACAAAAGGCTAAGAGAAGCAGCAGGCCTATCTTCAATAGACTCAACTGACCCATGCTATATATATGGCTGGCATTTGAAAGCGAGAAATGGACTTGACAGTCTTATCTTATCTTATATATTACAGACGTTACTTCAAAAAAAGAAGTTAATTACGTCCTAAGCAATTCATGTGCCAATCTAGTCATGCATGTTAATTAATGACTTAAACTCTACTAAGTCGTTGTTTTTTCTGGCTGATTCAGGCAACCCATTCCATTATCTAATGACACCAGAAGGAGCAATTGTACGATTTTTTTCTTGCGATTGCAATGATGTGTGTGTCTATATCTTTGTGTCCTTCTGAGTGTTTCATTAAGTTTTATTTTTCTATGTCTAAATTCTGGTTTAGTGATTTATGTTTAATAGCTACTTTAATTTTTAGTCCTATGTACTGAAATGTGCTCATCTTCGACCACGATGAAGGAGCTAATAATATCTTCATAAAAAAACATTATAACAGAAGAAAAGTAACGATACGTTCATACCAAAGTTTTACAGAAACTTTACACGTGAAGCTTATATCAGAACGTTGGATTTTATTTCAAGTTGTAATGGACAAGGGTGGTGCGGTGGCTGTGTGGTTAAGCGCTTGGCGTCTGAGCCTGAGGTCCTGGGTTCGAATCTCGGTGAAGGCTGGGATTTTGAATTTCTGGATTTTTAGGGCGTCCCTGAGTCCACCCAACTCTAATGGGTACCTGACTTTAGTTGGGGAAAGTAAAGGCGGTTGGTCGTTGTGCTGGCCACATGTTATCCTGCTCGTTAACCGTTGGCCATAGAAACAGATGACCTTAACATCATCTGCCCCATAGATCGTTAGGTCTGAAAGGGAAACTTTACTTTTTTACTTACTTAATGGACAAGAGAACAGTTCTTAAGTCTGTTTTTGTGATAGATGTCTTGCTTAATCTCTGTGAAAGCAAAATGTTAAAATCGTATCCTAAAGTTTATTTTTTTTATGTTAAAAATCTTTAAGCGATTCTCTCTTTCTCTGTATGATATTATTTAAAAGAGTTTGAAATATAAATGTATCATGTATTGAATTTATTGAAAAGTTTCCTGTTGGGAATATATATTAAAATTAAAGTAAGTGACTTTGTTGAACTAAGCCCTGCGACCACCAAGTGCACACTCTCATCTGCCAGCGATCTTTCTGTGAGAAAATAAATGAATTTAGAAGTAGGAGTCAATAGCAGCACTTCGCTAGATTTCAGCTAACATGAAGATGGCGCGAAATTAGAAGAAGCCATTTTTAAAATGCACTTAACTCAATAATTCACCTTTCCAAGCGAAATGTCATCAGCAATTAGTTTTGTGCACAGATCTATATAGTTATAGTTTGGTAACGATTGCTTTACAAGGAGCCGGGGATGGGATGGTTTGAGTAGTAGCTAAAACATTTCAACTTTTTATTTTATTATGAAATTTAATTGATCAGACATTGATTCCGTGTGTGTGTGTGTACGCGTGTGTCTTATTTATACAGAAAAAAAAACAAGGCCTAACTTACGCAGAAGAATCAAGATCTGACCTACTCAAAAGACACAACGTCTGACTTAAACAGAAGACACAAGGTCTGACATAAACAGAAGACATAAGGTCTGACTTAAACAGAAGACATAAGGTCTGACATAAACAGAAGACACAAGGTCTGACTTAAACAGAAGACACAAGATCTGACATAAACAGAAGACACAAGGTCTGACTTAAACAGAAGACATAAGGTCTGACTTACAAAAAACTTTATTTTAATAGTCGTTCGTATATCACCTCAGACTTTCAATTATATTTTTTCTTTCAACTAACCAAATTTGGACTCAATCACTCATTTTGCTATTGTGTCTAATTCCTATTTGTAATAAAAATATTTTCATTAAAGCTTTTTACTGTCTAGATTTAAGATTCAATTAGGCTTCTTCAAACAGGTCACAATCTTTGGAAAATGCTCCTTGCCTTTTCTATTTGGCACGCTACGTCCCTGCATGCATTCTCATCTTTTGCCATGATGCTGCCTAAGCCTGTCAACTTATCCAACACATCAAGGTCTTGCCAAGTCTGACGGGGGCACACATTGGCCTTAATCTGAACTTTCTAGACTACATCACCATCACGCCAGCCCAGCGAGGCCCTGTTAAAAATTAGATTAAGCCGTCAAAAAAACAATAATTGACAAGATTATATCAGAGGAGCAAGCAGGATTTACACATGATCGCAGCACAACAGAAAAAAATCCTGCAAGAAATACCTTCAATACGAAAAACATCATTTTGATGGCTTCATTGATTAAAAGAAAGCTTTCGACAGAGTATGGCAAGGAGCATTCTGGGTGAAAATGGAAAAATACAATGTATATCAAAAACAATACAGATATAGAACAATGATTCCCCAAACTTTTGACATGTGTGTAACCCTTTTTTTTTTTTTGAAGGAAACCTCAGAATTTGTGCTATTCAATTTTAGCTTTATCATCATAGAAATCCATGGGCCTTAAGCCTCTTTTCTTTGCCTCTTTTTTGGGCTTTATGTGCCTCTTTTTTAGGTCATCTTGCCTCTTTTGTGGGCTTTTTATAGATATATATATATAGGTTTTTATTTGTAAGTTCTCATAATTCACAAGTATTAAATCATAAACAATTGAAAAGTGATTAACCTAAAAATATAATAATAGTAATAGAAATATTATTTAATATCAAAGACATACTACCTAACCAATGAACCCCCTAAAGACAGAAAAATGATACAAGTATACTCTACTTCAGAACAATCAACACAATATCAGATATCCCTGACCCCCAACACCCTATTTATGAAAAACTACATGAGCATTGTACAGGTATATGAAAATCAAACTAGATAATTCTCTACCCTAAAGTCCATTATTTTTCTAAATGTTAATTCCAAGTGATTAGGATCAAACACCTTTTTATTATGTAGACATTTGAGCCAGGTAGCCCAAACAAGATTCCTGTATTCGGAAACAATAATCAAGTTAAAGTTATGTATCATTTTATTTTTTAGTTTTGGCAGCTTGTTTAAAATAATAGACAAGTTAACATTTACATAATTGCCACGGTTTGCTTCCAATAGGTCCATTACAGTACTTCTAACTTGAAGGAATAATGGACATTCCAAATACATATGTTTCTCATTATCAGCATTTTCAAGGTGGCATAATATACATTCACGGTCATTTGCCCGTCTTCTAACCATAGGGGTCATCCCAAAGATAAGTCTATAACTAATCTCTCTAGCTTTTGGTGGGACATGTTTGCTGTGTAGGTTTATGAATGTGTCCTTGAATTCTGTCACCCCAAGAACTCTCCCCCACTTAATCCTATTCACTATGCTTTCCTGTAACAGCTTTTTAAGTGTTGTGTATGATTCTTTGGTTTTGTTGTGTATTAAATGTTCATTACTAGGTAAAATTCTTGAAATAGATCTGTAAAATGGATGAGTGACTGTACCAAAATAGTGAAGAGCATCATTGTGTATTGGAAGAAGACTACTTAATCTTAAACCATAATAGTTAATTAATTGTCAAGGGAAAGTTTGTTGGGTTCCTAACTACTTGACCTATAAATTTTTGCCTTAGCGAATGTATTTTTGTTTTAACATGTAAACTATGAGCACCACTCGGGATTGTGTCTAATTTGGTAATAAGAAAACTCTGCCAACTCTCTTACATTAAAGTATTAAATTGGTTTTAGGTTTGGTTTCTTGGTGTTTACATATTTGAACATGAGGTAAAAAATATTAATATCTTACTAACTTAGAAAAAGGGCACGTGCTAGCGGAGATCCTAACGTCCCGATCCATTTCAAGATCGTTGTAGGAATTATTCTTCAAATTCCTAATAATAAAAATGTAAATTAAAACTTATTTTTTTAGTAATTGTAATTTATTAACTGGATATGATAAACTGGTATTTGTAAAAATCATATACATCACCGTTCAAACTCTCCCGTACCCATGGGGCTACGCGCACCCCTCGTTGGGAAACACTGATATTGAGCATGGGAACAAATCAACGGGCGTAGCCGTTGGGTAATGATAGTTTTTATATATTATCCTAGCGATGCATACAGTCCACGCAGTGTGATGCGTACTCTGTGAATGAATACGCCAAACATTTGATAACGCTGCACTGCTGTGAGCTTCACTGACACAACTTAAAATATTAACCGGATTTAAATGTAAAACAAAAAAAAAAAATACAATCTAGATTTTCTATGACATAGGAAATGAAGCCTCTTTTTTTTTATAACATGGAGTGGTTTTCGAAAGCTTTTCCAGACATCAACTGGTGAAGTTAACACTGCTTCAATATGCATTAGTTCTGATGAATAAATCAGGGGTAAATTTTGAATTAGGGATACTCTGACATGGCTTTATGGTTAAGAAGATCTACACTATTTCAAATACTATTTGTAGTATTTCTAATCTAGATCTATATATATATATATATAACTATATAGATAGTAGATTCAGAATAATTTAAAGCTTACGTTATGTCCTAATACTTGACTTGACTACAATAGCCCTGAAATTTGTCTAGAATCTAGAATTTGGGGTCTAATGTAAGATCTAGGCTTAAATCTAGTCAAGGTCTATATCTTATTATAGACTATATTTAAAACTGAAATACAGACGTTACTTCAAAAAAGAAGATGATTTACGCCCTACGCGTGTTCCTAGGTCAATCTAGTCATGAATGTTAATCGATGACTTAAATTCAAGTCATTGGTTTTCCTGGCTGAATCAGGCAACCCATTAGTTCTCTAATAGCACAGGAAATTAGGAGCACCTGTATAAATTTGTCCTAGCATAACAAACAAGGAATGTGCCTTTATCTTTGTGTATTTTTTTATGTTTAGTTTTAGTATCTGAAAATTATGGTTTAGTGATTTACGTATAATTGCTACTTTACTTATAAGTCTTCTTTCACGAAGGGTTTCTAAGTTTAGTGATTTTACTAAAGGTGTTACTCTAATCACTAATCTAATCATTAATGTGTTAGAGAGACAGAGAGAGAAACTTAGATAGAGAGTGACAGACAAAGAGTGAGAGTGACAGACAGAATCATAAAGTGAGAGAGAGACAGAGAGAGAGAGATAAAGAGTGACAGAGGGAGACAGACAGATAAAGAATCAGAAAGTGAGAGAGAGACAGAGAGAGAGAGAAAGAGTGAGAGAGACATACAAACAGACTAAGAAAAAGAGAGTGACAGAGAGAGACAGACAGTGAGAGAGAGAGAGAGTGACAGTGAGAGAAATACAGAAAGCGTGAGAGTGACAGAGAGAATAAGTGGGAAATTCTTTAGCAAGATTAAACGGATACAACAAATGTAAATAATATCTAAGAATCAATAACCTAATTTAGCTTTACACAAACTGAATAAATTATTTTTCTCTCTAAACCTGATTTTTTAAAAAGTTTTCCAATAAAGTTCAACCACGTGTTCAGGTTCATTATTAATTTGTTTTGTGAGGTCGAACAAAATTTCAAAAGAAAATGAAATACTCAAACCTGACAATATATTACAGGTTTCGTTAAAATTTGAATATGCTTTTTTAAAACACAGAACTACCTCTCCATCGTTAAAGACAGAACACGTTTAATTTTTATTATGAAAAGTTATTCTAAGTCCTTATTCTCGTCTGGGGTAACCACACAGCAGAAACAACAAGTCAAGTATAAAAAGAAAATTCATGGGGACCCATGCAAAAGCAACAGTCGATCGTACTCAAATTTCCTCTCTGTCTTTAGCCTCAGTTAGAACCTCATTCAATTGCACGCCCATCCATTCCCTTATGTTGTCTATCCATCGCTTTCTCTGTTTGCCTCTTCTTCTTTCCCTAGTATTGTTCCCTGAAGGAAGGTCCTTGCGAGCCCCGAATACCTTGTAATATGGCCATAGATTTAAGCTTGCGTTGTTTTTTTTTTTTACGATAGTTAGCAGGTCATCATGGGGTCCAATCGCTGCAGTAACCCTGTCTCTAATCTCTTGGTTTGTGATGCGGTCTTTAAATGTGACACCTTGGATCTTCCTGTAGCATCTCAATTCGATTGCTAGGATCCTCCTCTCTAGCTCTGCAGTCCAAGACTCACAAGCATATTAGAATGTGCCCATGACCACGGAGCGTATCAGTCTGATTTTGATGGCTATGTCTTTGTCTTTCCATATTATTTTCAAGTTTTTGACCCCTCTACTTACAGAATATTCCAGCTATTGTATTTCTACTTCTAGGTTATGGCTACCATCAGTCGAGTTCGAGGCCAGTAAGCAAGTAAGCAAGTAAGACTATGTTAAATGTTTTTCTTCTGGTAACGCTGATGGTCCTGGAGAAATATCTATCTCGTAAGTAGCTTTAGCCACATTATCTGTACTTCTACTCCCTCTACTGTGGGTTTTCATGCATGACGGAACATTTGCCATCCCGCCCGGACATTTTATGAAAAAAAGTGAGAAACGGTCCAAAGCGGGGAATGTCCCGCCTAAGTCGGGACGTCTGATCACCTTATACAACATAACTGGGTGGGCCGTCACCGTAGGCGAGTGTTTTAGACTTTTGTTCACGATGTTCGCGGGTTCTAACCACTCCCAACGCCATACTCTCCATTTGGTATAATATAGAACATTCGATACATGTCAGGCTTGTCAAACACTCTTAGCAACTCCATTACTCCATACTCAAAGCAAAAATTTTAAAATTTAGATTAAATTTAGTTTTTCTGTCTGTTTGTTCATTTGGCGTGTGTCTCAGCTGTGACAGCCGTGAGCACAGCTTCGGGGACTGAGTTTCTCATTTCGACACCAGGGTTCCTCACCAAAGATCTCAGCACCTTTAGCAGCAAGATCCCAAGTGTGTACCTGCATATCTACACCGAGTACACGCAGAGCAATGTACAAGTGAGTTGAGTTGAATAACCCAGATTATAACTTTAATACATAGCCAATTGATCCCAGCAAATAGAGGGAAACGGGAAAAAAAGCAAACTCATATAGGCCGAATAGCACACAAATTAAAATGAAAACAAGAAGCAGTTAAAGAAATGTAACTCTAGCCGGAAGAGATTAAAGAATGGAGAGTATTTCCTTTTAATCCTTTTAAAACAAAAGATATTTAACCTATCCTGATACAAAGTTTCATTATTGAAATAAAAAAATCTGCTCACGTTTTGGGTTGGTGAGTACGTCGCTTAAAAGCTACAAATAAAAATAACATTTGTATCTTGTATTTGCTACTAGTAATACGTGATACCTCTAATTCGACAATTATTTTCCATTTGGATATGTTAGAACTAGTTCAATCTTCTAGGACCATAATCTACTAATTATGTTTTAACTTGATCATGCTTTCCACTATTGTTTAGTTTCTCTCATACTCAACATGTTTGTAAAATGTGAAAGTTTTTAATAGAAAAGAAGAAACGCAAAAAAAAAAACAAAAAAAAAAAAAAACAAGAGTCAGAAAGGCCCCACACAATGATACCAGCACATGTAGAACTAGAAGGAATTGAGAAGTACCTTGCCCCGCGAGGTGGGGGGGCGTTTTGCTCACTACGCCTCTGGTAGTGTAGGCTCGACTTCCCAGTGAGGCCTTGGTTAGGCCAATAATAGAATATGCATCCTCCGTTTGGGACCATTCAAGAAAACATTAAGAAACTGGAACATACACAAAATAGAGCAGTGAGATTCATAACAAATGATTATTCACATTTGACTAGAGTAACACCCTTTGTATAATCACTAAATTTAGAAAGCCTCAGGACAGAAGACTCAAAAGTAAAGTAGCAATTATACATAAAACACTGAAATATAAAATACTCCTAAAGACACAAAGATAAAGGCACATTTCTCGTCCCATATGCAAGTACAAATTTGTACAAGTACTCCTTCTTCCCTAGTGCTATTAGAGTATGGAATGGGTTGCCTGAGCTAGCCAGGAAAACCAGTGACTTGGCAGAATTTAAGTCATTGGTTAATATGCATGACTAAATGCATGACGCGTAGGACGTAATCATCTTCTTTTTTGAAGTAACGTCTGTATTATATAAGAGAAGAAGATAAGATCCTTACGTGTGCGTCCAAATATCAGATAATATCACTGTTTTACCACTGAAAAGTATTGGAACATTATAGGACGAATTTCGTTCACAGAAATAACTTTGATTGTTTTGTATGTTTTGAAAATGTGCAATCATGAAATCCTTGTTTTGCATAGGTCCAAATCCAGCAGCAGTCCTATTTCAAACCAAATCATCGGATGGATAACAATATAACCCTAGAGGTCAACTTCACACACCCAAAGGACCTGTACATAGAGCCGAACTACTAGTGAGTGTACTCATTAACAGCAAGAAATAGTAGCCACGTCAATGTTTTTTTTTAAACATGTAGCAAACAGACCTGTGACGTGGCCAAGATGTATTGGTCTAAACTGCCCACAGATTGTGACGTTGCAAGACAGTGTTCAGGCCTTGTGGAACGAATGGTCTCGGTTCAACTCTCTTCAAAAAAGCTGCTCTTGTTATACGATAAGTCTGGTCAAGACTCTTGAATTAGCCGTTCTCGCCTTTTTTTCTTCAATCCATTCATATTCATCGATTCTCTCTATAGGTTACATCAGGATTCATCCACCAATACAAACACAAACATATTCAGTGCCCTGGCTGAGGGGCTGGGGGACGATTTCTTTAGTGACCCTGGCATTTGGACATTTAATGCATGACGCGTAGGACGTAATCATCTTCTTTTTTGAAGTAAATTCTGTATTATATAAGATAAGAAGAAGATAAGATAACATCATGATATGTGATAATGTACTTAATAATAAATGTATAGCTTAATAATATAGAACTCAGGTTACTCCCTGAGAGTAACCCCGCATGGAAAGATTTAATCTAGAATACATGCAACTGGGTCACTAACGTATATAACAACGTGAATAGCAATATTACAAGTCACTGGCCTAAATATTTCATGCAAAATAATCTACTTGTGACGAACTGGCCGAAGGATTGTATTAATAAGCTGATAAATTCATATGGAATGAAGAAAGAAACATCTCTCTGTATTTTCTTAAAACTTCTTTAATAAAACTTCTTCAACTTTCACATAAAATTAACTTCTCAATTCAATAACAACTTGACTTGATACTTCATAAATAAAACTTAAAGATACATGAAACTTCACTTAGTATAACTTCAACTTCAACTTATAAAACTTTAACTAATGGACCCACTAATATCACAAAACATTACTAATCGAGGACTGAGCGAGGACCATCGCTCTACAAGAACTACTACTATGCGAGGACCCCGTCTAACTGACTTTCCCCTAATTTATACTTTCTTTGATCGTACGTTCCAGAATCATGGAACCTTCTCAGATAATTATTTTAGTAACTTTGACCTTCTAGAAGCTGGCATGTGCTATTTTTTTCCCTTAACCCTTTTCTTTGATTGGATATCTAAAATTAACTTGTTTACGCTGGACACTTGCACTGGTTTGAACTCGCTTCTAGAAACTGGTCGAAATAGGTCACAGACTCGACTCGTGACACTATTTGAACATTCGTCTGTGGACCCACTCAAGTAGGGGCCCGGGGATGAACTTTCGAATTTTTATGTCCCCACCTTTACCCTACCTACGCCACTACACATATTCCATAGCAACCGTAATACGTTATAATGTTTCGACATTATATAATTTCATTTCAATACTTGTATGACTTTCACTGTTTACAGCCCGGAACCAGGACCAGGCGTCATCCCGGTCAATTACATCTTAAGTTCCTGGCCTGTCAACATTATGGTCAGTATCAATGAAGGCAAAAAGGGCCAGGAGACCTTCAGGGCGGTGCCAGTAGCCGGATGGGGCGCAAAGTACCACGCTGTGACTTTGGGGTAAGGGGCTTTCTAAATGTGAATTAGCGCCAATTGGTTATTTCTCGTTAATTTACTTTGACACATAAAATTTTGGTATAAAATGGAATGAATAACATTTATATTTTTAATTTTATTGCAATTAAACATTAAAACATAGAAAAACGCTTGGTTACCTATAGAGGGGTCTCAAGTTCTCATCCTGAATTGACCTGTATTGAGTTGATTGAGTTCCTAAATAACGTAAAGTTCACCAAAACTGCAACAATACTTCCTACACTCTCGAAAAGACAGCTGAAATGACGACAATCCTAGCAATCAACACTAATATGGCTACATCGCCACCATACTGTATCTTAATGAAAAGTACAAAAAGAATATTAAATACTCAGAAAAGGTACCCTCATTAAATCGAAATGACGGGAAAAGTATATCAGGAACTTGTAGTATAGCTAAATACCTCCAAAGAACACAACCTGACCTTCAAGACTTATCATTTACAGAATCGCTTGGTGTTTGAACAGAGGCCAGAATATAGAAACATAATTACTAATGGTTCTGATGACACAAGAGTCTCAAACAATTGTGTTAAAGGAACTGAATGGTCATCTAAAACACAAAGTCTATGTTGTAGCAGATAGATTCACTGTAGCTGATGTAATCATTTAGCACAGTCTCTATGAGATTTTTGTTTTAAAAAGTCACAATCCAAGACAAGGAAAATTACATCTACCTATCGAGGTGATTTAATAATATACAACAAGATAAAAGAACAAGACAGTCGTTACCACAACTAAAACTTCTAAGGACTCTTGTTTATAATGGTTTTAATGTTCAGTAGCTTTCTAGTTCAGACAATTTTTTATTAAAATTTCAAACTTTATTTTTAAAAAATTTAAAGTTTTGAACTTTTTGTATTAGTATTTTTTTTTTAGGATTTACTAGGATTAAAATGATGTCAGTAGTTTTATTATTGACAGAGACGACAACCCCTTAACTCAGGATTTCCATTGTTATAAGGAGATTGAAAATGTCTCTAGGTTAGACACTAATTTTAAATGACATTAACCATAACCCTTTTTTTTTTCAATTAGTATTATGTCATAATTGTAATAAGCCTACCGCTAATTAAATGTAATAGGTTATCATTTTTAAAATAAAAAGGCGGCAATAATTCACTAACAGAAAAACAAACATTTATTGACGTTTGGACTTTCAACACAAAGAACTAAAGTAGATCACCATAAGACAAAGGGCGGAAATCAATCTTCACAAGACGGACCAAGATTTAGTTAGTCCGATCTTGAAGTTACTTTAATCTACTATATACATACAACTTTAATGTTTATCGGGAGTCGAAGCTGATAAAAAATCAGAAGCTGGTGACCCTAAGGCAGTTTGCAGCACTCAGTGCTATACTCTAGTAAAACCCGTGACGCCGCTGACCCCAAACTGTATCGGCACTGCTTGGAGTGGGGGAACTGATGCGTGGGCGACATCGTTCCGACCACAGCTAATGCCCAGGCATTCAACTTATTTCCATGAGATGATCCATAGTCGCTTCGCGACTGAACGAGGCCATAGAGAATTATGCATCATACTATTGTTTAATTCCTTACATACTGAATATGTACGTAAAATGTAAAAATGTTTCAATTAAAATAAGGGCCCAAAAAAGAGACAAAAAGGCCCAAAAGAGAGGCAAAGAAAGAAAGCCCACAAAAGAGGCAAAGAAAAGAGGCGTGATGAAAATGCTTATTTGAAAGCACAATGCTGAGGTTTCCTAAAAAAAAAAAATGTTTAAGTTTTGTGGACCATAGTTAAGATAAACGTTCTTGGAATTGTTCATAAGGATCTCGTTCTCACTCTCAGTTGTTACAATGTGCGGAAACAAATAAAATGTCACCATGACTCTAGTTCCAGGTATTCCTTAGTCCTGTTGACTAGCGAGGAACCAAACACCGTAACCATTGTCTTCCATAGCAACCAATCAGATTTCTCCTACAACCACAGCGGTGTCATCATTAAAAATGGCGAATCCCTCAAATTACAAATATTTCGGTATTTTCTGATTTTTTTTTCCATTAATGTTGTTTTATTTGATGTACTTTTGAGTCTCAGAAATCTATTAAAACTTGATCATTTTTTATGAACTCATAATAACATAAATATGTGTTAAATGTATTCGAAGATGAAGATTTCATTATCATAGCAAGGGGGATAACTCAATAAAGTACTATGTAACATCCATTTATAATTGGAGTATAATGCCTTGTTTAAAATTATGCAACAGCTGTTTCAGTAAATGTAAAAAGCTTTGTAATAAGAACAACATTCGTTTATATATATATATATATATATATAAGTCTATTGTCTACTATACTATATTTGTCGAATGTAATAGGTCTTTATACTGACTTTAAAAGATTTGAACCTAAAAGTGTGTAATAAATCCATTCACATAGGAAAAAGTCCTAATTCCATTGGTATAAGTTATATACAACGATGTCATTTGTATTTACATAAGAATGATACAAGAAAGCAAATCTTTAATTAATAAATAACCCATACATAATTTTTTTTCAAATAAGTTGGTTGGATGTTAATTCCAATCTGCGTTGTAGTGCTACACAAAATTTGAGATAGGGTAGGGTTGAAAGTCTTCATGAATATATATCTCCATCTATATTACAAATAAGAAACGTATAGTGAATCAATACTTCCGCTAATTTACTGGCATTACAGGTTCAAACCGTATGCTGTTACGTCATGTGACATCAGAGGCTGTAAAGGTTCACTTACTGGTAAGACATCTCCGCTTTAAAACTTTTAATTCAGGGGTGGGGGATTGTGGCTGAGTGGTAAAGCGCTTGGCTTCCAATCCGAGACGTCCTTGAGTCCACCCAACTCCAATGGGTGCTTGACATTAGTTGGGGAAAGTAAAGGTGGTTGGTCATAGTGCTGGCCATATTATATCCGCATTAACTATCGCCATTAGAAACATACATATCGAGGTTTGAAAAGGGGTTTATCAACTCCATCAGATACCATGTGGTGCATTCAGATATCTCGTAGAACATTCAAATACCACGTTGGGCAATCCTAAACCAAGTTGGGCATACCTATCCCACGTTGGGCATTCCTATACCACGTTGGGCATTCCTATAACACGTTGGGCATTCCTATACCACGTTAAGTATTAAGATATCACGTTGGGCATTCCTATACCACGTTGGGTATTAGGATATCACGTTGGGCATTCCTATACCACGTTGGGTATTAGGATATCACGTTGGGCATTCCTATACCACGTTGGGTATTAAGATATCACGTTGGGCATTCCTATACCACGTTGGGTATTAGGATATCACGTTGGGCATTCCTATACCACGTTGGGTATTAAGATATCACGTTAAGCTCCCACGTTGGGCATTCCTATTCCACGTTGGATATTAAGATATCACGTTGGGCATTCCAATACCACGTTGGGCATTCCCATCCCACGTTGGGGATTCCTATACCACGTTGGGCATTCCCTTCCCACGTTGGGCATTCCTATACCACGTTGGGCATTCCTATACCACGTTGGGCATTCCTATACCACGTTGGGCATTCCTATACCACGTTGGGCATTCCTATACCACGTTGGGCATTCCTATACCACGTTGGGTATTAAGATATCAAGTTGGGCATTCCTATCCCACGTTGGGCATTCCCATCCGACGTTGGGCATTCCTATATCACGTTGGGCATTCCTATACCACGTTGGGTATTAAGATATCACGTTGGGCTTTCCTATACCACGTTGGGTATTAAGCTCCCACGTTGGGCATTCCTATTCCACGTTGGATATTAAGATATCACGTTGGGCATTCCTATACCACGTTGGGCATTCCCATCCCACGTTGGGCATTCCTATACCACGTTGGGCATTCCTATACCACGTTGGGCATTCCTATACCACGTTGGGTATTAGGATATCACGTTGGGCATTCCTATACCACGTTGGGTATTAAGATATCACGTTGGGCTTTCCTATACCACGTTGGGTATTAAGCTCCCACGTTGGGCATTCCTATTCCACGTTGGATATTAAGATATCACGTTGGGCATTCCTATACCACGTTGGGCATTCCCATCCCACGTTGGGCATTCCTATACCACGTTGGGCATTCCTATACCACGTTGGGCATTCCTATACCACGTTGGGTATTAGGATATCACGTTTGGCATTCCTATACCACGTTGGGTATTCAGATATCACGTTGGGCATTCCTATACCACGTTGGGTATTCAGATATCACGTTGGGCATTCCTATACCACGTTGGGTATTAGGATATCACGTTGGGCATTCCTATACCACGTTGGGTATTAGGATATCACGTTGGGCATTCCTATACCACGTTGGGTATTAGGATATCACGTTGGGCATTCCTATACCACGTTGGGTATTAAGATATCACGTTGGGCATTCCTATAACAACGTTGGACTAGGTTTATAACCTCCAACCTAATGCCACCTAGAAGAACATGTGTGATCATTTCAGGCGCTAACTTTAACTTGTATGTGTTAGTTCTATTTACAAAGCTTAGCCTTTTTCAACTCACTTTGTCTTTCTGTTTGTGTGTTCAAAAGTTTGAACATATTTTTTTTTTCATTTCTCATTCTAGAATCAAATTTTAATGTTGCATAATTAGTCTTCTACCAAACAAAACCTGAATCAAATTAAAAATATTAACCAATTAGAGCATTAATTTTTGGTTATTAATTACTTTGTTTGATATCGAAATAAGGGAAATAACTGCTGCTTAACGAAAGATGCGATCTATATATGGATTTAATCCCCTTATTACGATTTTACCCGTTTTTTTTTCTCTCACTTCCCATTAGGGGATCAAGTTAAAATTTTGCATAATAAATTCATAGTCGATAACCAATACAGAAGAAGAAATCTAGAAATTATCCAATTATTTAATCATTTAGTACTAATTGATAAATTTAGTTTTATATGGACTAAATTAAGCTTTATACATTCATTTCAGATAAATGTCAGTAATAAGCGGTTCTTACCCTTGCATAGTGTTTGTGTTAAAAAAGCTATCGTTTTCTTTATTTTCTTGTTTTATGTTTTAAGTTGGTCTGTTCCCCTTTGTTCGCCCAGGTTCTGTAGTTACTGGAGAAAAGCCGTTTGGCCTGGTTACTGGAAATTGTCGGTCACCCAACGACCAAATGTTTTGTCAACCTGCACAAAGATATGTGGAGAATTACTTAGTTGGTAAAATGTTTCACTATTTTTCTTAGTTGTGCCATTTACCTGCTGTCAATTAAATAAATGATTCTATTTGCATTGGTGGCTGAGCGATGAGGCGCTTGGCTTCTGAACCGGCGTCCCGGGTTGGAATCCTTGTGAAGACTATGATTTTTGATACCGGGACTTTGGTCGCCTCGCCACTTAAAGCGTTGGCCACAGAAACTGATGACCTTTACATCATCTGCCCTATTGATCGCAGGGTCTGAAAAGGGAACTTTACTTACTGGTCCAAAAAACAATTTTCAACTTTTGATATTCTTATTTCTTTTTTCCTTTTTTTTTTGGACTAGTTAGTTCCCAGATCAATATTTGGACTAGTTAGTTCCAGATTAATATTTGGACTAGTTAGTTCCAGATCAATATCTGGACTAGTTAGTTCCAGATCAATATTTGGACTAGTTAGTTCCAGATCAATATTTGGACTAGTTAGTTTCAGATCAATTTTTGTACTAGTTAGTTCCAGATCAATATCTGGACTAGTTATTCCCAGATCAATATTTGGACTAGTTAGTTTCCTGATCAATATTTGGACTAGTTTGTTCCAGATCAATATTTGGACTAGTTAGTTTCCAGATCAATTTTTAGACTAGTTAGTTCCAGATCAATATTTTGGATTAGTTAGTTCCAGATCAATATTTAGACTAGTTAGTTCCAGATCAATATTTGGACTAGTTAGTTCCAGATCAATATTTGGACTAGTTAGTTTTTTGTTCAATATTTGGATTAGTTAGTTCCAGATCAATATTTGGACTAGTTAGTTCCAGATCAATATTTGTACTAGTTAGTTCCAGATCAATATCTGGACTAGTTATTCCCAGATCAATATTTGGACTAGTTAGTTTCCTGATCAATATTTGGACTAGTTAGTTCCAGATCAATATTTGGACTAGTTAGTTCCAGATCAATTTTTGTACTAGTTAGTTCCAGATCAATATCTGGACTAGTTATTCCCAGATCAATATTTGGACTAGTTAGTTTCCTGATCAATATTTGGACTAGTTAGTTCCAGATCAATATTTGGACTAGTTAGTTCCAGATCAATTTTTGTACTAGTTAGTTCCAGATCAATATCTGGACTAGTTATTCCCAGATCAATATTTGGACTAGTTAGTTTCCTGATCAATATTTGGACTAGTTAGTTCCAGATCAATTTTTGTACTAGTTAGTTCCAGATCAATATCTGGACTAGTTATTCCCAGATCAATATTTGGACTAGTTAGTTTCCTGATCAATATTTGGACTAGTTAGTTCCAGCTCAATATTTGGACTAGTTAGTTCCAGATCAATTTTTGTACTAGTTTCCAGATCAATATTTACGTAGCTGTTTCCTCTTATCTTGTCTTACATAATACAGACGTTACTTCAAAAAAGAAGATGATACGTCCTACTCGTCATGCATCTAGTCATGCATGTTAACCAATGACTTTAATTCTGCCAAGTCACTGGTTTTCCTGGCTGGCTCAGTTCAGGTAACATATCTTCATGATGCCTTCACCAACATGTAAAAAAAAAAATTTCCTTTAGATCTTGTGATCTATAGGGCAGATGATGTTAAGGTTTATTTCGCCAACGGTCAACGAGCAGGGTGTTGCGTGGCCAGCACAACGACCAACCGCCTTTACTTTCCCCAACTTAAGTCAGGTAACCATTTGTGTTGGGTGGATTCAGGGGCGCCCTTAAATCCCCGAAATTCAAAATCACAGTCTTCACTGAGATTCGAACCCAGGACCCCAGGTTCGAAAGCCAACTCCTAACCACTCATCCACCTCACCCCCCCCCACCAGCATGTGGGACAAACAGTTCCAGCATGCGCGTCACATCAAACAAAATGTGTAGTCCCATGGAACCAAACGCCATTGTCTTCAGGATGCGTTCAGAAGTTTTTACTTTTTTTTTTACTTTTTTTGAGGATGGGATAAGAAACTGGATTTAGCATTCGGGTTTACGGGTTCGGCATCACTGACTGAACCCCTATATTTTCCTCATTCTGTATTCCAGAAATGATGCTTCCTCAAGAGAGCTACGGGAGAGAGTTTATTCTTTTTAAGGAGCATACCGACTCAATAGAAGGCTTCACCGTCGTGCTGGCTGGGAGTCCAAACACAGAGGTTCATACTTACTTTGATGTGTATCCAACGGGGGAAAAAGTTGTTCCGAAGTACCTAACCAATATCAATGATTGGTTACAAGTACGTAGATGTCTGTCTTGTTCTATACAGTAGACTTTGTGATCTTAGGAGTTATGAATCTCTGTATTCATTACTTTTTCATTTCATAGCATTTCTAAGAACAGCTTCCACCTCCTTTATTTATGTCTAAAACAGAAATTTTGTCTAAGTTATCACAAAGCTTTGACACTGGGGGCGGACCACTCTGTATTCAGATTTGCTTTGTAGAACCAATGAGTTATCCTTCTTTTCATTAAGTCCTCAAGCGTTTAATAACTGATCAACAAAAGTAAAAGGGAAAAAAAATCCCATTTCTTAATTGACTAACTTGACTTAATTCTGTGCTCTCCCAGTGGAGCTTAGGGCCGCAACCACACCTCTCCACCCAACTCGGTTCTGAGCAGCTTTCTTCATCTGCTCCCATGTCACTCCAGTATCCCCATCTTCACTGATGACTGACCTCTTCCAGGTTTGCTTGGGTCTGCCCACTTTCTTCTAAACTTTTTCTTATTTATCTATTTACTTGTACCGTAGAAAAGAATCTACTGTTACTTTCTGTTAAACCATTTGACAGCGAAGGGGAAGCCATTCAAACAGTGATAAATCTTTTGCATGGAGCTGGATCTCTTGAATTAACTCCATCCTTAGTGCATGGAGACTTACAAATGACAGAGAATAATGAAGAACTAGGAGCTTTTCGTCTCAACATAATGTGTGTGTGTAGTCTAGATATAGTTAGTTATAAACCAAATAATATTCAGCTTTATTTTATTAAGTAAGACTTTAGATCTAGAACACCCAATTAACCAGCCTATTAAGAGCCAAGCTAATAAGGGATTAAGATGGTGATTAAAGAAAAAAAAAAAGGTTTCTCTGATGTTAGGTCATCTGTTACTTTGGCCAACGGTTAACGAACAGGGTGTCATGTGGCCAGCACAACGACCAACTGCCTTTAATTTTTCTCAACTTAATTCAGGTTCCCATTAGAGTTTGGTGGACTCAGGGGGCCCCCCTGAAAATTTCGAAATCCAAAATCACAGTTTTCACTTGGATTCGAATCCAGGACCTCTAGTTCGGAAGACAAGCGCTTAACCCCTCAGCTATGGCGCCACCAATATGGTGATTGGTGCTTAATAAAAGGCCCTGCTCCTATGTAAATGTCGGCAGCTAGTCTGATAGCGATAAATGCAGACTTGGAATCAATTTCGTAAAGATATTACTTTCACCAATCAAAATGAAGTCCATGACTGGGGCAAAGGGGCATTATACGTGAGTTGTACACACTCATCATTACTCTCATGTTGTCATGAATCTCTATCTTCTTATCTTATATGATACAGACGTTACTTCAAAAAAGAAGATGATTACGTCCTACGCGTCATGCATTTAGTCATGCATATTAACCAATGACTTAAATTCGGCCAAGTCACTGGTTTTCCTGGCTAGCTCAGGCAACCCTTTCCATGCTCTAATAGCACTAGGGAAGAAGGAGTGTTTGTACAAATTTGTCCTAGCATATGGGACGAGGAATGTACCTTTATCTTTGTGTCTTTCAGAGTATTTTATTAAATTTTGTTTTTGTATTTGAAGATTATGGTTCAGTGTTTTATGTATAGTAGCTACTTTACTTTTGAGTCTTCTGTCCTGAAGGCTTTCTAAATTTAGTGATTTTACTAAAGGTGTCACTCTGGTTAAGTGTGAATATTCGTTTGTTATCTCTATGTCTAAGTGTAGAAATTCATGTCATGTTCATGTTAGCCCTAAGCAAGGTCTTGCGCTTGTAATGTAAAAATGTTTTTTACATGTTTCGGATGTTTTTCGTTTTTTTTTTCAAAATTAGAAGCTAATCTCATCCTAGTAGAAACCTGCCTCAGGACGACAAGGGATGGCAGCGGAAAGGGTTTGAATACACAACCATCGAGACTACCGAACTACAGCCCAGAGCGCATACCACACGGTCACGCAGGATGTAATTGATCGCAGGAAATCCAGCTGTAAAATTAACATTTTTGGTAATATTAACATTTTGTATGAAAGAAGTTAAGAATATGGCTAACGATATATTCGATATTCTTGCTGAAAATGTGTAAATATATCATTGCTAATCCATGGGCACACGCGAGAGTTTGTTTTATAACACACACTCTCTGTGAAATCTTGTTGAGCTTGATATGAAGAAATGCTTTTAAAAAAAAAACAGCTTAAGTTGTTCTCCCCATTTTTGTTTCCCAGCTGTACGAGTACGTCGCGTACATCAACAGCAGTAAAGGAGTGCTGGTCATGTACGTTATGGGCACTGAAGAGGAAGATGGGGGCCCAAGTCTACTTCTGATTGTTCCAATGGAGCTTTATTACTTCAAGTACATGGTCATGTAAGTCAAGGGGGCGGGGGCTGTTTAGGTAGTAGGTACATGGTCATATAAGTCTAGGAGGCGGGGGCTGTTTAGGTAGTAGGTACATGGTCATATAAGTCTAGGAGGCGTGGGCTGTTTAGGTAGTAGGTACATGGTCATATAAGTCTAGGAGGCGGGGGCTGTTTAGGTAGTAAGTGCATGGTCATATAAGTCTAGGAGGCGGGGGCTGTTTAGGTAGTAGGTACATGGTCATATAAGTCTAGGAGGCGGGGGCTGTTTAGGTAGTAAGTACATGGTCATGTAAGTCTAGGGTGACGAGATTGTTTAGTTATACAAGGTAATAAATACATGATCATGTAAATCTAGGGGGGCGGGTGATTATACACACACACACACACACACCACTACCCCCATCTGTGCCACCACCAGGTTTATAACAATATTAAGACCCCCGAGTAACACACAACAATAATTAGGCTTTCTAATTTAGTTTTACTATGTAGGTCACGATATTGGAAAATGGCATCACCATGGCTTCTTTATTAGGCTTCTCATTGCACAGCTACAGAGGTTCCCAATCTTTTTATCTTTAAATGCAGATTATATAAAATAACAAATATAAAAAAAAAACAATGTGTAGAAGGGGGCTGATGAGATTTTATGAGTCTATTCATGCCCGGCCCAGCGAACTCAAATTTCGAGTCTGTTTCTTAAATGTATTCATGACGGCAATGAATTCAAGTTGTACTGAACACGAAGACCGGAAAGCAGTTCAACAACGTCTTGACAATGACCCATAATTCTGGATATAAATTTGGAATGTGTTTTTTGTAACTAGGATTTGTGGTCTTCTTGTTTACACATTGGGTTTTAAAAAAAGTCCCCCCTTTCAGACCTTGTGGTCTATAGGGCAGATGATGTAAAGGTCATCTGTTTCTGTGGCCTATGGTTAACAAGGGTTTCATGTGGCCAGCACAACGACCAAACGCCTTTACTTTTCCCTAATTAATGTCAGTTACCCATTAGAGCTGGGTAGACTCAGAGGCGCCCGAAGATCCCGAAATTAAAAATCCCAGTCTTCACCAGGATTCGAACCCCGGTCCCCGCTCAGCCACCGCGCCTCTACACATTAGTTTAAGTTCCTCGTTATCTTTTAAAAAGCTGCTCCAGCATTAGTATTGATTCAACTATGATTCGGATCTGAGTTTGTCCACTCGCAAAAAAAAAAGTGCAAGACCCAATCATGACTATCCAAGTAAAGAATGTTCTCAAATCTTTGATTTAGGGTCAGGTCGTCATAGAATAGTACGTAATAGACATATTAAACAGTATTCAGGGGCGAGTTAATTATTATTCAAATTATCCGATAGGATAAACTGTTTTTAGTGAAGACGTTATCTTAGTAGTATACAATTTCCCTCTTTCTGCGGACCCCCTTCGGTCGTCAAGGGGTCCGCGGACCAACGTTTAAGAAACAATGCAAGGACATTTGTTGAGACGGGAGGCACCTGGAAAAACGCCCTCAATGTTTCCTGCAAAGCCCCAGAGTGTAATTCCTAATGGTGACATCGCTGCGGTGACGAAGAGTGACAAAAGAAAAAGTGAAGTCCCCCCCCCCCCATTCAAACCTTGCCCCGTATAAAGGTCATCTATTTCGGTCAACAAGGGTGTCATTGGGCCCGGCACAACAAATAACCAACTTACTTTCGCCAACTAATGCCCAGGTACTCATTTAACGTTTTCCGCCCTGGAAGTGATTCTACATAAGATAAAATACAAAGAGGAAAGGAGGAAATCGGTCGACAGATGATGTGTGGTGCCCCAACGGTTCAGCAGACTAAGGGGGAGAGGATGGTAAAGATGTACAATGAAACATTGTAAAAACTCGGTCGAGATGTGAACTCATTGCCGTACTTTCAGTACATTATAGTCATAAACGTTTGTTTCAGTTTGATATATCCCATAATTATCTCTAAAATTCAAAACCTATTGGTTGCGTTGAATAATCGTGTAAATTGCATCAATAAAATATTATGCAGTTTCATTTAGACCATATTAAAAAAATAAAAGAAATGGTATTTATTCTAAGCTTAATTAAATGTTTTGTTTGTCTTAATAAGTCTTTCTTATTTCAATGTCTCTCAAATTAGAGACATATTCGTCCGTCTCAAAATGTCAATTGGATCATAAACAGCCGATGCACAGATGTGATCATAACCAAACCATAAACTCGCTGTATAAAGTGATTACCCACTGGCTACGCACTTTGATTGATTCCCACACCATATAATGTTTATTTGGGCCAGAACCTCCCGTACTCTTATTAATACACTTGTAGTAAAACGGCCCGCATTATAATGCTACCCCAAACATACTTTTAGCCCATGAATTCTAGTATCTGTTACATAATTTGGTAACGTCCCTATCTTCTCTTTATCCCTCTCTCTCTCTATCTTTCTTTCTCTCTCTCAATATCTTTCTCCTTCTATGTTTCTTCGGACCCCCCCCCCCTTCCTTTTTTATTTTTTACCCCGTAAAGTTTTCCCACATACATTAAAGACAACTTCTTTTCAAGTCGGATATAGCCCATAATTATATCTTTAAAATGCACCTCATGAATGCCATGTTGGAAAGACGAGTAAATTGCATCAATAAAATAGTATTCAGTAGCATATTAACCATATTTCAGAATAAGAAATTTAATATATTGTGAGGTTATATTTAAACACGTATATTCTCCAGGAAAGCGACCTATTGCTCCTTGGGTGTCCCTCTAATTGGTGACACATTCAACAAAATGGTGATTAACTGCTGGATAATAAAACACGCTCTACTTTACAACTAACCAAATCCCTTTATAGATTTTTTAAATATATATATATATATAATAATAATAATAATAATCCGTAAGGAAATTTGTCTTATAATTTGTGCATTACACCAAACAAAAAACATTATAACTATAAGAAACCAAAGTGTACATTGACACCAGACTCACTCATAATTTACATGTGACAAAGTTTATACCAGATTGTTCTTATTTAATGATTTGATTGCCAGGGGAACAAAAGAGTGTTTGTGTCTGTTTGTCTTTGCTATCGGTGTCTTGTATGTCTTTTGTGATGGTAAAATCACAAAATACTGACACAAAGGGTGATTCTTTATTTCGAGGATCTTGTTAGCTTTTTTATAGATGTTTGTCTCAAACAACTGCCCAAATGGGGTTTGTTTTTTGCCAATGATTTTGCCAGCAGCATTTATTATTCTATAAAGTTTATTTTTATTTTTAATGCTCAGATTGCCATACCAGGCAGTGATATTGAAACTTAATATATATATATATATATATATATATATATATATATATATATATATATATATATATATATATATATATATATAATATATATATATATTTATATTTATATTTATATATATATATGTATATATACACTTTTGGCCCGTTAATTCTTAAGGACATTTTTTTTTTCTTTTGCCTCCTTCACTCCAACTATTGTTCATGTGAGTGTGGAGCCCCCGTTTTGGAGAGTCCCTCTCGTCCACATATATGGCAGGTCAAGGTGGCTTTCGTTTTAGTGATAGAGGAGCCGGCCATTTTTCACGTATGGCACGCTTTTCTTCCAGAGATGAGACCCATGTTGTTGTTTTTTTCGCTGTATATAGCTTTCTTGGTCACCGTCTCTCTTCAACTAGTGGGGTCTAAGGCTATGTCTTCCCAACGGTCAGTATCGATGGTCACTGATTTTAAATCCCGTTTTATCACATCCACGTAAGAGAGGTGGGGACGGTCTAAGTAGACATAACAAGTTGTAGACTCTAGGTACTCATGAAAATAAACATTTGCAGTGATGAAAGCTGAATGAGGTTATATAAAAAAAAAACATCAATACGTGAAGAACTTATATAATTTAGTGTGCTTTGCACATCTCGTTTTAAAGTAATATCTATATTTATCTTATCTTATAATAACGAGTCCAAAGATCAGTGATAATGCAGTATTTCCCGTGGCTGCGCAGCCATAACAGAGACCTACATATTTTGCCACAGCCAGGGCAAGCATAATTGTCCGCAGGTGGTCGATTAAGATTTTCTTTTTTCGTCTGCGTCTGTCCTCGGCAGCAGATTTTCTTTTGGTCTCAAATGTGTATCCAGCGGCCTTTGTGAGTAACCCCCAGCTGCCTCGTTCTGAAGCCGCATGCAACCAGATGCTCTCTTCCATGTCAGCCAAGGCAAGTTGACGCCTAAGCTGGTCTTTACAGCGTTTCCGTGGGGCGCCTCTGTTACGTCGACCACCTTTTAGCTCACCAAAAGAGACTGCCTTTGGCATACGTTCGTCCCCCATACGGGATACGTGCCCTGCCCAGCGTAACCGTTCCAACCATAAGAAGTCCCTCTATACTGTCCATACAGGCGTTCGCAAGGACTTCGCTGTTTGTAGAGCGGTCCTGCCACCGTATGTCCATGATGGAGAGCAAGCATCTTTTGTAAGATAACATCCTTGTCTTCGAGCTAATTTTAATGGCGACTTGCAATTATAAGAAAGCAGTGACCTACAACACGTTGTTTTTTTTTTCCTCCACTGACCTCCACTGACCTATTTCTCGTGTATTAGGTCCCCGCCATTCAACACATCAACCTTGGACTTTGTTGTATTTGTGGTCCACGAAGACTACAGGAACTACACTCTGATAGAGAATCACAATCCTGACATCAGTGTACCGGATATTGGGAAGAGAAAGTAACTAGTTGTTTTGACCCGGCTTTATCCAGAATAGAGATAACTTCATAAACTTCTAGAGATGTAAATAAATAAAAAAAAAAAAAGCAGCTAACAAAATGTTGAATTTAACACATAATATTTTAAATAAAAATATTAGATTGCGCTGAATTGCGCACAATATCAATTTAAAATATCGATTTTTTAAGGTTTTGTAAAATTAAAAATCAATTGACAATTGGTCTCAATTTTCCAATAAAGGTTTATTAGCAAAGGGAGATAATAGAGCAATTTTAAGAAAAAAAATTTGTTTGTTAATGTTTTGGTAAATTAAATGTACAAACATTTAACCAAAAATATAAGATATTGTAATATAAGATTTGTAATAATTCTCGAACCTAAAGGCCTTCTGTTGACCCTGTTCCAAAAATCCAACCCCTAAGACTCAACTGGTCGTGATATTAACCCCACACCCTTTCTGCTTGCATCCCCTGCCGTCATGCAGGAGCCTAGATTTCGGACGTAATAATTATCGGAATGTCATCAGGGAATGATGCTTGAGTGCTCAGACCGAGACCAACCGTTATAGAAGACCTGATCACTGATCTGTGACATGGGAAAGATCTATTTCTCTAACTTGCCCACAGGATGTGACGTTGCAGGTCAGTGTTGAGGCCTTCTGTAAGGAATGGCCTCGTTCAAACTCCGGGACTATTACGATGTCACTCCAAAGCTTATACAATCCAGCTTTAATTAAACATCCATTCCTTGTCTTAAAGCTATTAATTATTAACTCACTGTGGCATTATGGTTCACATTTTTTTTTTGTTATTGTTATTAAGATGTATATTATTTTATTTTGTTCGTTTGAAACGAAGAAATTTGCTTACGACCTTCCGTGTCCGAGGTCACATGAAATGGAAATATGTAGTAAGTGAACTCCGCCAGAGGTCAAAGTTCGTCGTGGTGTCCACACGATCAACTTTCGGTTGCTATCAATACGGCATCGGAAAATTTACATCGTACATGCACCCTGCAGGCTTCATCTCCTCACCAATCAATAAGGTAAACTGGCTCTGTCTCAAAGCACAACGTGTTAGCAGTGGCGTAACAAGGGTATCTGACGCCTGGACGGCAATTTCTGTTCACGCTCTTCTAAAAACAAAGAACACAGAAAAGAAATATTTATCCTACGTTGCTATAATTCGATTTTAAGAAAAGAATACTAGAAGTAACTTTTCGCTGCATTCGATTGGCGAAAAAAAAGCAACTCTCTTTTAGGAAATAACTTTTTCCACACCAGATCTTGTTTAAAGGACCCAATTGTAACATTTTTTAGTTGTAAATTTGTTAGCGTTCATCCCAAAAAAAAAAAAAAAAAAAAATTTTTTTATCAATTTAAGTTTGAAAAATGGTCGGGTCAAAGGTCACACACTTAACTTGATAGTAGGAAAAAATGGAACAATATAACAAAATTTGGGACCGAATCTAGTCTGTATATTTTGATAAAAGAATCTAGTCTATATATTTAGATAAAACACAGGGGTTAACAGTTTCTTATCATGTTTCTCACCTTAGCTGATGCTTAGTAAGGTCTTTACCTCCCACACCACCCTTGCTACGCCACTGGTATGAAATGACGCCTGTTAAACTTGATACCAACCAAATTCCCATGAAGCGCTAAATGAATACAGTCTTGGCGAAGGAATAATTCTGATGTCAAGTAATGCTAAATTAAATCAGCTCATCAATTTGAATTTCTTTATAAGAGATAGGCCTAGACTCACAGTGACCATAATTTCATACCGCCAGACCCAAATCTACATGACTCATACATACCAACTAGAACGAAAATAAATAATAATTATCTTTATTATCCATAAAGAAATTTGTCTTACAATTTATGCATCACGCGAAATAAAACATTATATAACTATAGAAAACTAAAATATGCATGCACGCCAGATTCACTTTTTAACCCTTAAAGTGCTGAGCTGTTATACAATGAGTGTATACAAAATGGAATTACAATTCTGATGATTATAGCGCTTTAAGGGTTAATAAATATCAGTCTATAAGAACAATGGAACCCAGAGCAATTATTTATGAAAAAAAAAATTCCTTCCACTGAATTATGAAACCATAAAGAGTCTAAACTTTGGATGGCTGCCTGGTCGTGCGGTTTGCGCGCTGGACTGTCGTTCGGATTTATCGACGGTCGAAGGTTCAAACCTTGCCCACTCCCATCCCCCGTCGTCCTGCGGGAGGTTTGGACTAGGAAGTAAACTATCTTCAACTCTGAAGGAACATCCGAAACATGTAAAAAAAAAACAAAAAAACTTAGCATTTCGAATTTAGTTTTCAAGCTCATTTTTTGTATACGCTTATCGTATAAAATATATTTATATATATATTACATTGCAAGAGGTTGACATCTAAATTGAGAGTGTTAGGCATGTCACGATTAGGAATTACTTGTTTCATACTAAAGTTTTGACTAAGAGACCATGACGCGAGCAGTAAAAAACAAGACTACGACTTTAGGAAGAATAGCGGAATGTAAACGGACTGAGGTCCCAGTCCACTGTGTGCCCACACCCGTTAGTGCGTGTGTGTAGCAGACCAACAACAGTCCACTACGGGCCTGGAATGTTGACCTAACTGACCCCTTGCCTGCCATCATGGCCTTAGTTATTGTGGAATGTTTTTTTTTTTGTAATTTCAATTTCTAATCTAATTTAATTATTAGTGTTTCTAATCTATTTTATTTAATTATACCTTCCTCGCTGGCCGAATCCGAAATCAGTCTAGTGTTAATCTAGACCCTTCAACTCAAGAAAACATTAAGAAACTGGAACAGACACAAAATAGAGCAATGTGATTCATAACAAACGAATATTCACATTTGACTAGAGACCTAGAGTAAGACCTTTAGTTAAATCACTAAATTTAGAAAGCCTTCAGGACAGAAGGCTCAAAAGTAAAGTAGCAATTATACATAAAACACTGAACCATAATCTTCAAATACAAAAAAAAAAATCAAATAAAATACTTTGAAAGACACAAAGATAAAGGCACATTCCTCGTCCCATATGCTAGGACAAATTTGTACAAATACTCCTTCTTCCCTAGTGCTATTAGAGCATGGAATGGGTTGCCTGAGCTAGCCAGGAAAACCAGTGACTTGGCAGAATTTAAGTCATTGGTTAATATGCATGACTGAATGCATGTCGCGTAGGACGTAATCATCTTCTTTTTTGAAGTAACGTCTGTATTATATAAGATAAGATAAGCTAGACGTCCCTATAATGAACATACCAATAAATAATCACAAAATATACTTTCCTCGTGTACCGAATTAGAAAATACATATCTTTCTATCGGGCTCAATACACTAATAGAACCAACAATTTTTTAAATTATTTTTTCAAAATTACTTTATTACATGTGAAGTTTAATAATGGAGATAATTATTTTTTTTTAAATATTCTTTATTTTAAATTTTCATATCTATTCATACCACGTGATACCTTTGACATCTTTTTCAACCTAGCTAGTTCAGTCATGTGACCAGACAAGGGTCAGGATGACACCACATGACCTGACTGACAACGACTGCGATGGTCGTATCGATGAGGAGATGGCCAATGGAGTAGGTAGGCCCATAACTAATTGTGATTTTCTATAGCATTTCAAAATCTATAAATAGTATATCTAGATCTTGATAGCCCAAGTGTGGAACTTCAAAGTAGTTAATTGATAGCATAGTTACTTCCCTTACCCTGGAGCCATTAGACATATATTTGTTTGCTCCCTTTGAGGGATATTCTTGTTATTTACCAGATGATGACAACGACACTGACATTGATGAAGATCTGAACATCTTCTCAGGTAAGTTTTATCTAACTTTTTTAAGTTTAGATAGCAGAAGTACAATTTGTTCTTTTCACGAATGCTTAATGTTTTCACATGTGCAAAATCTTGGTCCAATATGTGTCTACGACACTCAGTTATTGAGTGTGTGTGTGTGTGTGTGTGTGTGTGTTTCTATGGTGACGGTGGGAAGAGGTTAGCGATGTAGTGTGAATCATGCAAGATATGTGGCATTGTCGTCAGCTGTCTTGAGTAGACCAGACTTCAGAAAAGACGTGTTTTTGTAGGGAGTTAGATTTTGTTCAAAATACGATTCTTTATTATTATCATCTTATCTTATAGATTATCGACGTTTCTTCAAAAAAGTCATGCATGTTACAGTCTACTACAGTTATTGAATTCAATTTCAAGTTGAATTGATTTATATTGTAATAATGCATGCATTACGCGTAGGACGTAATCATCTTCTTTTTTTGAAGTAACGTCTGTATTTTATAAGATAAGATAAGCATAAAAGTTATATTTATTTTTGTTTACAAGGAAGTTATTCTTTTTTTTTTTTTTTTCAAATTTTACAAGCTACAACATAATACACATACAGCAGTTAGGTGCTACAAGTCAACGGCCGTTTGTGGGAAGCGTGGTCGAGAGGCTAAGTACGCTTGAACTTGGCTTGGCTTGGCTACCTATAAAGGGGGCTCGAGGTTCGACACCCGACTCGGGCAGAACTTGTAGGACGGGGGCTCGAGATTCGACAAAGTTGTGTTTACTGAGCGCCTAAAGGCAACACGGAAAAACCTGCTCATAGATACCCCCACTGGTCCACAACTTAAGAGTGGACCAAACCATTCTGAGCATGCTATAAGCATGAAAATCCATAATTTAATTTTACATAACACTCCATAAACCCTTTATATTATTTAGTAAAAATGATTTTAGAGTTTTTTTTTAGTGTTTGTTTAATGCCCCCTCCTCCCACGTCCTGGGGTAGGGGGCCTAAAAAATAAAAGAAAATACATACATTTATTTTTTTTAAAAAGCAAAACTTTTTTTGACAAACTGTTTTCATGGTATTTATATTTGATCGCATGAACACGTGGGCTAAACAGGTAAACCTATTTTTATACTTGACTTTTATTCTCGTGGCAAAAAAAAAAAAAAAGGGAAGGGAACATTCGCCATCCTAATCCACTATATCAGTAGTACCTCAACTACGGCCTGTGGGCCGCAGGTAAGATTGGCTAGTAATTCACATTCATACTTAAGAATGGTCTTCTTGTACACTTCCTGCGCTCTAAACAGATTCAGACTGTCATTTCTATATCAATTGAACAAATCGTTAAGAATGTATATTTAGATACAAGTGTTTTTGGTTTCTTTTTCAGGTGTTGACACGTACGATGGAGTTATACAAGGTAATTTACATAATTAGAAAAATATTACATCATAATATGGTATCAGAAATGAGTGTGTCGGTTAGAGGAAATGGGATAAACAACGAAAGTTAGTTTGTAGGGTTCAAAATAAAAATCTTTAAAATCATTGTTGAAATTTGTCTTTTGTACATAAAAGTTAAAATAAAATACACATTTTCAGACCTTGCAATGTATGGGGCAGATGATGTAAATGTATTCTGTTTCTTTGACCAACGGTATTACTAGCAGGGTGTCAGGTGACCAGCACAGCGACCAACCACCTTTACATTTCCTTAATGTCACAGCCTCATTATGGCTTACTTGCTGCTTTATATAGAAAGATACGTATGTTGTAATTATGTGCAATGCTGTTACTAGCAGCTCATGGTCGGAATATTTAATTATCTGTTTCCTCTTATTGTCTGCTGACATAACTGATACTCAGTGTATTTAAACTCTTTTTCTCCTAATACTAATGTTGAATTGAAATCATTAAATTAAATTAATGGTTTGTTTGTTTTTTAAGCTTTACTTTGATTTATTTAACAAGGGCATGCACTCCCCTTAATTCTATACCAAAATAAAACATTTTCTGATAACAAACAAACATGTTATTGAAGCTTAATCATAACAGGGGAGTGAAATACTACTGAGCAAAATAAAGAATCCATTCGATACGTGGAAAAATAATCACGGAGAGAAAGAGTTAATCATCGTTGTGGTCTTCAGTATGACTCAAGCTTCACGCAGTTTCAGGCAAAACAAAGCAATCCATGTTTAGGACCCACGCTAACATCCAAAACAAGAGATGTTACACCCAGGTCTTCTCAGTTCGGAAGCCAGGCGCTTCAGCACTCAGCCACCACACCCCCACTATAACAATTGTGACAAGCCTTCTGTCTTATAGTTGTTGATGCCTGTCTGACTTGGACAGATCGCTCTGGAGGTGTCTGAGTTTCGTGTGCGGGTGTACTCAATGCGGCTAACTAACAAGCACATAGACTCACACAAAGTAACAAGTGAAGAAGCTAAGTCCACAACCGTTGTACAACACAGATAGTTTCATACTGAAAAGGGCCACGTTCGAGTCTCTGTTTGATAAACACGTTACCCCTGAGAAATCCTATTACCAAATGACTTTATGTACCTAGGTAGTATCTAACCCAACGAAGTCATGACGTCACTAAGTCGCGTTCAAAGTCCGTCAACTATGGTGCGTCTCTATACTAACACTAAGTGTCTCACACATTCTATGCACTGAATATATACCTACATACCACAGTTTCGTTTATTCAATATTTCATGTGAAGTTGGGTTTTATTCAACGGTTTAATTGCTAAGAAAACAGAAAGAATTCCACTTTCTCCATTATTTGAATTACTCTTTAACTATAACCAAGGATTCGTATTTATCAACTACAGCTTCACCAAGGCCAATGAAAACCACAACAGTCACAACGACTACAACAAAACCAAGCACAACAACAGTTACGCCAACAAGTACGACAGCAACAACGACAACTTCAAGGCCGACAACACATGCAGTGGCTAATACAAGCGCCAGCAACAGCACTGCCAGCACCGCAGGTAAGGGCACAAAGGGCAGGGCCTTCTTCCGAAACTAGAGTAGATGAAGATCCCAAATAGAGGTTACTGTGACAGTGTGACTTCCTAATCAATTTGTGTATATGCACATTAGCTATAAGCTCATTTAAGCGTGCTACAAAGTCGTTAAAAGTCACGTGCTCCGAATTTTTCTCAGCGTTGACCGCGAAATTCTCTTTCGAATTAGGGTTTAGCAACAAGTCTAATCTTATCAAATACAGACGTTACTTCAAAAAAAAGAAGACGTTTACGTCCTACGAGTGTAGCTAGGTCAATCAAGCCATGGAAAGTCAATCAATAACTTGAACTTTTCCTAATCTTTGGTTTTCCTGTCTGACTCAGGCAACCCATTACCTATTTGTTATTTGCGCAGCATAGTGTGAATGTGAAATGGTGCGAATGCGTGTTGAAAGATGAAGATAGGAAGAGAAGGATCCGAAAATAAAGTAATGCAATGGACCCATAGACATAAATAAATATAGACTGGAAAAAGGAAATAACTTCATGTAACTTGAAAACATGTATATCTATTGTATTCGGATTTCCGAATTCTGAAACATTGAAAAATTGCATGATCTTCAGTCTTAGAGATTAAACAAAACTCCTAGACATAAATAAAGTACACAGAAATGCAAGTCACAAATTTTCGTTTCATAAAACTCTATTATCGGCCAGTCTATATTTATTTATGTCTATGAATGGACGTCATTCACCAAAAAAGAACGGTCACGTGATACTATTGATAAAACAACGGGTAAAAGCTGTCACGTGATAACGATTTTTGACTGAAATTAGATCGTAATTTGTATAGAAGAGACAAAGAATCACGTGGCTAAATGTTGTTTGTTTGTTTACGATTGGTGAATGAGGTCCATTGACATATTATTGTTTCTTTATCAAGATTAAAGTCTTCATAATCTATTATAGATGAGTCTATATTTTATTGATCTATTACCTTTTAAATTATTAATCCGTTGTACATGGAAAGCACGCTATGCTAAATCAATAATAAATAATAAGGCTCGTATTCGAGTCCGAAGATTAATGAGGAATGCAGTAGTTCTCGTGGCAACGCAGCCCCAGCTGTGACCTACATATTTAGCCACATTCAGGGTAAGCATAACCAATGTGACATATTATATTAGATCAATAAAGTTGTCTTATTAGTTCTATACAAGATAGACTCTGTAGATTCAATGTAATATATATCCAAACTCTATCCAATTTTGAAAAAAAAATTATCTACTTTAGACCAATTATCATAGAATGCACATTCATACACTCTATTCTCAGACAACAGATTTCTTGTCAAAGGTCATTGGATGGAGTGGCACTGCTCACGTGACTGCCATGACCCGACATTACACAGAATAAGGTAAGCTGAGATATCAATGCCTCTTCGAGCCCAAGAGTACAAAAATCCAGCTCCGACCTACATATTCTTCCGCATTTCATGCAGACAAAGCCGTTGTCCGCTGGCGGTCTATTTAAGTATTCTTTCCGTCTTCTGCGCCTGTCTTCAATAAGACTAAGACTAAGACTAAGACTGCTTTATTGATCCTTACGGAAATTTGTTGTGATTACAAGGACTCGTTTCTCATATAAAGACAACACAACAGAAAAATACACATAAATACAACAGACAACATAAAGAGTTCATTCAGCGACTACAAACAGGTATCTTGGTGCATTTCATGTTCCCTGATCAATGAGTGGCGGTGATAGAGTCTGACCGAGTGAGGTACGAACGAGTTTTTGTACCGCTCCGTTCTTGTTTTGATTGACAGCAGTCGCCCACTCCGCGACGACCTAGTGTAGTTCTGATGGAGTGGGTGGCCTTTGTCTTCCAAGAGTTTTTCGATTTTTCTTAGGCACGTTTGTTCAAAAAGTTCCTTTAAATGTGGTAATGTTGTGAGTGTAATTTTTGATGCTTTTTTAATGATGTTTTCTAGACGTTGCAACAGTTTAGATGAGGCGTTGCCTTGCCAACAACTTATTCCGTATGTTAGCAGATTTTGTACAGTCGCGCCGTAAAATGTCTCAAGGATCTTCTTGTTTAATTTAAAACTGTTGAGTTTGTATAGAAAAAAGAGTCGCTGGGCTGTTTTCTTTGTCAGAGTTCCAAGGTGGTCTTCCCATGAAAGCTTGTTGTTGATGATAACGCCTAGATATTTATATGCCTTCACTTGTTCTATAGATGTAGTGTTTATTTGGAGTTGACGTATAGTTTGTTTTTTCTTTCTAAAATCTATTATAAGTTCTTTAGTTTTTGTTACATTCAGTTCTAGAAAGTTGTCGGTGCACCAGTTTGTAAACTCTTCTATCGAGCTTCGATACTGAGTTTCGTCTCCTGAAATAAGACCGACTATGGCAGTATCATCAGCGAATTTAATGAGTTTAACTGAGTCATAGATGCTTCTTATGTCATTAGTGTAAAGAGTGTACAGTACAGGAGAAAGTACACAACCTTGTGGAGCACCCGTACATAGTACTCGAGTTGACGATTTGGTGTGGCTTTTCTTTGAGTCTTAAATGTGTGTGTGTGTGTCCTGCAGACTTTGTGAGAACTCTTTAACTTTCCTCTCTGCCAGTGAGTGCGAAATAGCGCTTCATAGCGCTTAGCACTTCTGTTACGTCGCCCTTCTTTTAAGCTCGCTAAAGAAGATCGCCCTTGGCATGCGGTCGTCTCCCATGCAGGATAGGTGTCCGACCCAGCGAAGATGTCGGTAATAAGTGTTTCTAGACTTTCCACACCAGCTTCCAGCTGAACATAGTAATTTGTAATGTAGTCCAACCAGCTTACGTCCAATATGGTGCGAAGGCATCTTTGATGGAAGCGTTCGAGTAGCCTTTTTGTGAAATGGTCGTGTCTTTGTGCATCGCACTTAGAACCCTAAGCAAGCAAAAGCAAACAAGAGCTCCCTTTCACTGACCTGAATGAGCAGTGTACACCTCGTATACACCAGTCTCTCTGGCCGGTGGGGGGGGGGGGGGACTCGTGTTTAATCTGACATTCACTTTCAGTGACACGGACATTCCGGACTTGCGGACTAGAGACGCGTCCGGAGGCAACGACACCAAGGCCCCTGCCATATTCCTTTTATGTACCCGGCGGAGGAGCCATAAACGCCTTCGATATAGAACCCAGGTCTTGGGGCCATACAAAAGTGTGGCGAGAACCACTGCTTTATAAAAAATTGATTTTTGTTTGCTCTTTATATTATAATAAAATATAAACTTCTGCGTACTTCATAACGAGATGTTTAACCCTTTCCTGGCTGAGTTGTTTGTTTCATTCTACACGTTTTAGATGTTTCTTCAGAAAGGAAGAAGTAAAGTATCTCTTTCAGACCTCATGTCTGATGGTGCCAATGTTTTGCTCCTTCGGTTATGTCAATGAACGTTAAATGGTGTAATACTGAGTTCTTACTTCCTGAAGTACTCTAGACACGTGACAAGACAAATAGTACAAACTGACCTAAGTCCGTTTCAGCAGACAAACATGAAGTTTATTTTACTACAATAATAATACACTGCACTCCTTGTTAGTGCTACAAGTCAAGAAATAATAAACAATCCTATCCGCATAACAGCGGTATCAAAAGTATCCAATACGTTAACAACAAATCACGTCCGCATCTCGGCGGGTAACACTGTGTAGAAATATAGATTAACTAATACATGTCTCAAAAGACCACTGGCAACAACTGCCCACAAGTTACTTTCTAACTGAAATTACTACAGACTTTTCTAAGTCGCTACTGTCCATCCCGGACTAAAATATACTTGACCAAACGGTCAAAAGAATAACACTTGACTTCTAACTTGACTTCACTTGTATGCTTTACTTGACTGACTGCCCTCTAAGTCTAACTTTATTCATTCTACTTCCTGTTTTCTACATCAGGAATTCCACGTGTTATTTAAACTCTTAACATGACGTGAACTTTAGATCATGCAATGTCAACTAAGACTGTGACAGGTTAACCAGGAAGTCATGTGGCCAGCACAACGACCGTCTCTTCAGCATCGACGATTATTACGCTCCAGCCCAGACCTCTACAGCAGTACAACCGAGAGTTGCAAGGTGGTTGGGGGTTCAGGGTTTAACATTCCACAGAGCCTGCCGTAGGACCCCACGCATCTATTGTTGTGTTTAATTAATCAGAGTGCTTAGTACTTCATTATTCAAATATAGGATGTGACTTTCCTATAAATCGTGGAACAGTTGTGAAGAATGCACAATTGTAAATAAAATTGACTTTGAGATAAAGATCGTATCATTTGTAGCTGTTATTAACATTGAAAAGAGAAGAAACATTAAAGATCTTTTTTTTGTGTTCTGATTATGAAAAATATCTTCACTCAAAAAACAAAACTAACTTATCTCGTGACTTATCTCATGACTTATCTCATCTTTCTATAATTTTGTGTTTTTGTTTATATCCAGAAGTTGTGTCGACGACAAACGGAATTTGTATCCAAACTGTGACCAGGAAACAAAGTTAGGGCAATGCTACGTAGGAGTTCAGTGCCCAGATGGTAGGAATTACTTTAGGCAACATGTGACTCACTCATTAGTATGTAGGTTGTAGCTAACATGTGACTCACTCATCTGTATGTAGGTTTTAGCTAACATGTGACTCAATCATCAGTATGTAGGTTGTAGCTAACATGGGTCACACTCATCAGTATGTAGGTTGTAGCTAACATGTGACTCACTCATCGGTATGTAGGTTGTAGCTAACATGGGTCACACTCATTAGTATGTAGGTTGTAGCTAACATGTGACTCACTCATCAGTTTCTAGGTTGTAGCTAACATGTGACTCACTCATCAGTATGTAGGTTGTTGCTAACATGTGACTCACTCATCGGTATGTAGGTTGTAGCTAACATGTGACTCACTCATCGGTATGTAGGTTGTAGCTAACATGTGACTCACTCATCTGAATGTAGGTTGTAGCTAACATGTGACTCACTCATCGGTATGTAGGTTGTAGCTAACATGTGACTCAATCATCGGTATGTAGGTTGTAGCTAACATGTGACTCACTAATCAGTATGTAGGTTGTAGCTAACATGTGACTCACATATCGGTATGTAGGTTGTAGCTAACATGTGACTCAATCATCAGTATGTAGGTTGTATCTAACATGGGTCACACTCATCAGTATGTAGGTTGTAGCTAACATGTGACTCACTCATCGGTAGGTTGTAGCTAACATGTGACTCACTAATCAGTATGTAGGTTGTAGCTAACATGTGACTCACTAATCAGTATGTAGGTTGTAGCTAACATGTGACTCACATATCGGTATGTAGGTTGTAGCTAACATGTGACTCAATCATCAGTATGTAGGTTGTATCTAACATGGGTCACACTCATCAGTATGTAGGTTGTAGCTAACATGTGACTCACTCATCGGTATGTAGGTTGTAGCTAACATGTGACTCACTCATCAGTATGTAGGTTGTAGCTAACATGTGACTCACTAATCAGTATGTAGGTTGTTGCTAACATGTGACTCAATCATCAGTATGTAGGTTGTAGCTAACATGTGACTCAATCATCAGTATGTAGGTTGTTGCTAACATGTGACTCACTCATCAGAATGTAGGTTGTAGCTAACATGTGACTCACTCATCGGTAGGTTGTAGCTAACATGTGACTCACTAATCAGTATGTAGGTTGTAGCTAATATGTGACTCACTAATCAGTATGTAGGTTGTAGCTAACATGTGACTCACATATCGGTATGTAGGTTGTAGCTAACATGTGACTCAATCATCAGTATGTAGGTTGTAGCTAACATTGTGACTTGTGTATGTATGTTGTACATGTAATGACTCACTTTCAGGACGAGACAGACCTTCTAGAGAAGCAACCAATTTAGTATGTTTTATTTGTTCTTTTGTCGTGTTTCCCAAAGACTGCCCAATGCACTACTGGGGTAGCGGTTGTGTGCAGAGCTGCATTAACTGTGATGACCCGTGTGATAAGTTCAATGGCTCGTGCTTATCCTGTAATCCAGGCTATAGAAACCCTGCCCAGTCTTGCAATGAAGGTATCCTACGAATTAATATTGCTTTATGTCTGTCACCCTGGATATTTGGTTACTTTAGGCTCTGTTCTGTTGTAGATGATCGAATCATAGGTGATATCAGGATGTGTTACGTAAAAAAAACTGCTTACTTAATTTACTTATTAATGAGATATCAGTGGCCACAGCATTTGTCTTATTCATGTGATAGATCCATAGTATTAATTATGCTGATCCCATACAAAACTTGCAATAGTCAATTATATAGTTACTTAGATCCTCAAGCGTCGTTCGGATCTTTGGGAGACTTCTTCGACCCATCGGGTGGCAAGCTGTTTCCACAAAGATCTGTCACTGGAAATGTCGAATGCCTCCTCCCACATGGTGTCCACTGTTCTGAGGTCCTCCATGAAAGTGTGGCGCCAAGTTATACGAGGACGCTCTGTCACAACCTCACTGAGTGTTCGACTCTCAGTTCGGCATAGGATTTCCTTGTTCTAGACCCAATCTATACAACTGATTCCCAAAATCTGTCTCAGCCATTTTTGTTGAGGCTAGCTGTTTCAACAAAGATCTGTCACTGGGAATGTCTGAAGCAAGCAATAATATACTATTACAACTTAATAGGTATGAAGAACTAAGAGATGGCTATCTAATCACATAGAGGTACTTTCTTACTGTTACCGAATTAAACTAAGACCAATCTTCGTAGAAGGCTTGAACACTGACCTGCAACGTCACAACCTGTGAGCAGTGGCGACCAATAGCTCTTTGTCACGTCACAGGTCTGTACGACATTGAAAAGTGGCCTACTCTTTGTCACCGCGAAAGTTTCGTGGGTTAACTCATGTCCGCAGAAATAAAAGAGTTATCTTTCCATGACTTGTTAAAATCGTGGTGTCCCGCATGGTTTGGCCACGAAGAGAATGACATAGAAAAATGGCCTCGGTTCAACCGACTCTCACTAACCCCAACTTTCATTAACTCTTGCCCACGTGACATTCCATTCCTAAGACATTAAAATTTTGTTGTTGTGTGTGTCAGCCTGCTCTGCCAACTACTACGGAAAGAATTGTGAGGGAGATTGCCTAGAGAAATGTGGAGACGATTGTCTAGAGCGTATCAACGGCGCGTGTATAGGTGAGTTCTGTTTGAACCTTCTTTTTCTTTTTTTTTTTAAATTGCAAAACAAAATTATGTGGTTTCAGTTACAGAAATACAAATGTATAGAGTGCTTTATCTGTTTTGTTATTGTTATTTTATTTAAATGATTTCTTCCAAGTTCAAGGTTCCCTGTTATATGTATAGTTCGAGATTAATTTTTTTCTTCTTTTCTATTTTGTATACATTAAAACTTTCCCTTCTATTACGTGTATGTTGTACAAAGTTGAAGGCTGCTTTTGTTATGAAGTTGGCCTGTTGCTAGAAAAAAAAAGGATATCGCCCGGTGCCTTAACTCTTTCTCTCCGCAATTATTTTTCCACGTTTTGGAAGGAATTCTTCATTTTGCTCATTACTATTTCACTACCCTGTTATGATTGGGCTTCAATAGTTTTGTTGTTTTTATCAGAAAATGTTGAATTAGGTATAAAATTAGAGGGGAATGCATGCTTTTTTATATATATAATTCAAAGTCAAGTTTTAAAAAGTAAACACTAATTTAATTTAATGAGGTGAAAATCAACGATGGTATCGTCGATTAGGAGAGAAAGAGTTAAATATAATGGTGCAGTAGATTATATCCCAATGTGGAATAAAAGAAAATTGAGCCTGTAGGTGAAGCTTGGAAGTCTTCTTGACCCACCAGCGAAAACACAAACTTACAATAGTGCATCAGCAAGGATTTGTGCAGTGTTTCCCAAACTGTGCTCCGCAGAACCCTAGTGTTCCGTGAGGCCTGATAGATGTTGCTTGAACCACTGGAATATCAACTAGTAGGCCACCACGTGAATTAACCTCTCTTAAAAAATAAGCAAAGCGTCCCGTTGAATACTCAGAAAGTGCATATTGTTCCGTTAAGAAAATAAGTTTGAGAAACACTGGATTTGTGAATAAAACCAATGCCAGGTAGTACGATGGCTGATAGGAGTGTAACACGGGATGTCAGGTCTGCAAATACAAAACGACAAATGTCCAAACAGAACAGAGGAAACGTGACAGATTGAGATAAAGAAATTTTGATAACTTTTGCACAGCACATTGTAGGATAGAAGACCACTTCGCTAGATCCTATAGTTCTTTGATCCCAGATGTTGGTACCGTCGAAAAGATGAAAAAAAAAACATCGTCAAAGATTGCAGGGTACTTTAGACAAAACATGAATGGTTTCAAAGTTTCACGATGTCTTGAAAAGGAAAAAGCTGGTCTGGTGCAAGTTCTGCTCAACACTGCGACAAGACTTCCAGATACTTGCAAGAGACGCCACCACGGAGCCCTATGGCTTGAAGGATTACAGATGTTGCTAGAAACATTTTGTTGCAAGTTAACTCTTTCTCCCCGTAATTATTTACCACATTCTGGTGGAATCAACGTTGGTATCGTCAGTTAGGAGAGAAAGAGTTAATGAAGCCTTCATTTGATAGAGTGCGAATTTTCGTCTATTTGCATAAGTTACCTGTTTTGAATGTTCTTTCAGATTTTGAAGATTATAACATCCTAGCACGAACCGAGACTAATCGTCATAAAAGGCCTAAAATCTGACCTGCAACGTCACAACCTACGGGCCTTGGCGACCAATAGATAGTTGCCACGCCAGGCCTTCTCTAACGATTGGTCTCGGCCTTAACCTACCCCCGGACGGGCTCCAGACGATGCCGGATAGCGGTGGGCAGGGCTTAAACATGTGACCATCGATCGACAGTCCAGAGGTATATGGTGCAGAGTCCGGGATTTTTTTCCCTTGAGTTTGTGTGTGTGTTTGTGTGTGTGTAATGGCGTTTATTTGATAAAGACTATGTTTAATTATTTGGTTCATTGCCACAGAAGAGATAGCTGTTTGGAAAAACGGGCTGCTGGCCTTCGTAATCATTACCGTTGTCACCATAGTCGCCATCTTTGCAACCAAGAAGTAAGTGGACACGACTGTGTGACTGGACTTCGTTATTATTTTTAGAAATTTAGTGTTAATTGGACGTAGAGATACATGTAGTGTTATAAAAGGAAAGAGGGGGGGGGATTAGAAATTTTTAAACTGAACGGGAGTGTAAGCGAGACCTTTCATTATAAAAGGCCTCAACACTGAACTTTGACGTCACAACCTGTGGGCAGTGGAGACCAATAGCTCGTTGCCGCGTCGTACAGACCTGTGACGTGGCATCGGGTTATTGGCCTAAGCATCCCACAGGTTCCGAGGTTGCAGGTCAGTGAGTTCTTTATCGATTGGTGTCTCGGTGTAAGAGGGAGATAACTTGTTTGAGAAACGAGAAACAGACAATAAAGTCAGACTGAATGAGAAACAAGCAAAATAAAATTAATTAACGGGGGAAAAAAAACGACATAACTACTGTCATATTTACTAGATTACCTCCCTTTCTTCATAGTAACAACAATTAATTAAATAAAAAAATGGCTTATTGTTTTTTATTGATTCACGCAATGTCATTGACAAAGAGTGATTATCCAAAGTTTCAACTTGATCCGAGAATGGGAAGTGGTAGAGCAGGGGTTCTTAACCTGTGGGTCGCGACCCCCCTTGGGGGTCGATTGACGATTTGCCTGGGGTCGCCAAAGACTATCGAAAAAAATGGATTGTATTTTGTCTGTTCTTCTATTGCTGTGTATGTTTACGGGGGGGGGGGGGTCGCGGCAGAGTTGGGGATTGTAAAAAGGGGTCGCCGAGCTTAAAAGGTTGAAAACCGCTGTGGTAGAGCGTGTAAAGGAATCCAGCCAGACAAAACACTACAAGCTTTGTAAAACTCAAACAGCAGGAGAAACAGGAAAGCAGACTATGACGTCTTAACACCATACGAGCTAGAGCCGCGGTGGCTGAGCCGTAAAGCGCTTGACTTCCAAATCGGAGGGTCCGGGTTCGAATCATGTTGAAGACTCGGATTTTTTTATATTTTGGGCTCTTTAGGGCGCCTCGAAGTCCCCCCAGCTATAATTGGTACCAGACATTAGTTGGGGAAAATCAAAGGTGGTTGGTCGTAACGTTGGCTACATGACAACCATGTTAACTGTGGGCCGCAAAAACATGGCTTATAGACCGCATGGTCTGAAAGGGGAACTTGAAAAAACAACTACAGGGCCTCCAATCACCTAAGGACTTTCCGGGTCACAGCTTTGAATGCGTAGCTACAAGAAATAATGCCGTCTTATTTAGTCTTTAGACTCGAAGACAAATTATTATTTCTTTCTAATTATTTGACGTTGTCAGATTAAAGTAACTAATTCATGTTACAACAGGTTTACCAAGATAGAGGAAGATCCGTTATATCTCAGTGTGACACCCACACAAAGTGACACTGACAGTGACTCAAGACAAGGAAAGCCTAAAGTAGATGTCAAGTCCAAGAAGTCCTCATCAGCAGTTAGCGTACACGCAAATCGATCCAGGACCTCCAGGCAATCAAAACGTTCAAAGCAGTCTGGGACCTCTTTAAGGACTCACTCCAAAAGGTCCTTAACCCAGAGCCGGTCTGCTACGGGTTCAAAGTCTTTGAAGGGTTCAAGCCATCAAGTCCCTCTCCCAGTGGTTGCCTGAATCTATATGCTGCCATATATATATATATATATATATATATATATATATATATATATATATATATATATATATATAAAATATATATATTTTATATATATATATATTACAGATCATCATTAGGAAGTGTTAAAACATTTGTTTTAAGGGTGTGGTGGCCAGGCGATAAATCTCTTGGCTTCAGAACAAGGGATTTTCAGTTTGAATCTAGCTTTAATTCATCATCCTCTTATCATGTTAGGTATAGGAACGTACAACTTCACATTCTTTGTTACTGCACACTTCACTAATTAAAGTAAGGATGTAAGGTAGTAGAGTTGTGTATAATGACAGCTAAATACTACAAATAAAGAAATATCTTTGTAAGACGTTTCCTGTTTTTCTTTCTACCACATTGTGGATTAATAGTAGATAACTTGTTGATAAGTTGCAGATAAACTGTGGATAAGTTGTTGATAAGTTGCAGATAAACTGTGGATAAGTTGTTGATAAGTTGCAGATAAGTTGTGGATAATTGCAGATAAATTGTGGATAATTTGCAGATTAATTAGGGATAAGTTGTAGATAAACTGTAGATAAGTTGTTGATAAGTTGTAGATAATTTGTGGATAAGTTGTTGATAAGTTGTAGAAAAACTGTGGATAAGTTGTTGATAAACTGTGAATAAGTTGTGGATAAGTTAAGGATAATAAGCGGATAATTTTGTGGAAAAAAATGTAGACAAATTATGTATAAGTTTGTTGATAAGTTGAAGATAAGTTGCGGATAAGGTTTTTGATAAGCTGTACATAAATTGTGGATATGTTGTGAATAAGCTGTGGATAAGTTGTGGATATGTTGTGAATAAGCTGTGGATAAGTTGTGGATATGTTGTGAATAAGCTGTGGATAAGTTGTGGATAGTTTGTTGATAAGCTGCAAATAAATTTCGGATATCTTGTAAGTTCTAGATAAGTTCTGGGTAATTTGTGGATGAGTTATGTTGCTTGATGTTCAGCTTTAGTGATGATTGGTTATAAAAGTTTTTTATTTTTATTTCCATGTACTGACAGTTATATTTCATACATTATTGTCTTGCAATGAGCTCAGGGCAACAGTATTCATAAAGGGTTATAGACTGTTTCCATAATGCACGGGACTATGACACACCAGGAAGGCGATCTGCAAGACTTGCTGACGCCTGGTCTTCGCTGGGCAGACGATGAGAGACTTTTGCGACTTCTGCTTGCACAATTGGAGATGCGCGTACATGACAAGAGTAGAGATTGGATAGCAGAGTTAGGGTGAAACGGATAAGAGAGTCATCAGAGAAACAGATGAAAAGAGTTCAAGAAGAAAAGGATATAGACACACACACACACACACACACATATATATATCCATCCATCCCAGTGGCGCTACAGCCCATGGAGGGCTCCGGCCTGCTTCAACACATCCTTCCTTTCAGATCTCTCCTGGGCCTTTTGTCTCCGCACACACACACACACACACATACATATATATATATACAGAGATAGAGAGAGAGAGAGAGAGAGAGAGGGAGAGAGAGTGAGAGTGGATACACACACATATATATATATATATATATATATATATATATTTATATATATATATATAGAGAGAGAGAGAGAGAGAAGGATAGAGAGGGAGGGAGAGAGAGAGAGAGGGAGAGAGAGAGTGAGAGTGGATACACACACACATATATATATATATATTTATATATATATATATATATATATATATATATATATATATATATAGAGAGAGAGAGAGAGAGAGAGAGAGAGAGAGAGAGAGAAGGATAGAGAGGGAGGGAGAGAGAGAGTGTGAGAGAGAGGGAGAGAAAGAGAGGGAGAGTGAGAGAGGGAGAGAGAGAGAGGGAGAAAGAGAGAGGGAGAATGAGAGAGATAGGGAGAGTGAGAGAGTGAGAGTGAGAGGGAGAGAGAGAGAGGCAGAGAGAAAGTGTGAGAGAGAGAGAGAGGAAGAGTAAATGTAGCACGTATGGAGACGCAGTAAATTACAGGCTGTCCTTATCCATAGGCAAACTAAGCAGCCGCATAAGGTCTCTTCTTGATGGCGGCCTCAAATATGACAATTTTTTTAGAGAAGAAATCTGTCAATGTCACTGATTGAGTACACTAAATTTGTAATTAATTGCTGTGTTGTTGTTTTTTTCAAATTTTTTGTTGCTTATTTTTTTATTTTTAAATTTCCCTTTGGGGCCACCAAATTCACTTCACCTAAGGCCTTCAATTATCTAAGGCCGGCCCTGAAAAAACAAATAGAAAGAGAAAGAAATTCACAGCAAAAACAAGTAAACAATTAATCAATCAGAAACATACAAAGGAAGCACAGACAGAAAATCGAGACACCAAAAATGCGTAGACAATTATCATACCAGTGCTAGATTTATCTATAGGCAACATAAGCTATTACCTGGGGGCGGGGGGAGGGCCACAAAATATTGTTTTCAAGAAAAATAAAAGGATAAAATTGCTTTGTGTTTATAACAAGGGGCCCATATCTTAAATAGCTTAAGGCCCTATCACGACTAAATCAGGTCCTGTTTTTTTTTTTACATACAGCAAATAAATAAATTGCTTTGTAATGATTACATTGGGGCCACATATCGTAAAAATCTTAGGGCCTTATAAAGTCTAAATCTGGCCCTGTCTCTTACAGACAGCATTTCCTTTAATAAAAATAGATCAATCACACTAATTGTTTCTCTCTTACAGTGTACACCGTACTTTATTTTGATTTATTCACCAAGTCCGCTTGTCAGAAATGCTCAGACTTGATTTGACCTAGTTTCTGCCCGAGGCAAAACTTTGTCGCTTGTTGAAGAGACCGCACGTAACAATGACCGGTTGGAGGGACCTCCCAAAGAGTTCTTGGATAGTATGCCTAGAGAGCTCTGGTGCACGGGTGTTTCCCCGGGCAGTGTCCAGGTGTCGGCGTCACTCTCCGTCTGCCATTCCAGTTCTTGGTCTTGCATCTTATACCTAGGACATGATTCAGGAGAGAAGAATGCGCTTAAGTTCTGACTAGACTTAATGTATTCTAAGACTAAGACTGCTTTATTGATCTATATGGAAATTTGTTGTGATTAAAAGGACTCTTTTCTCATATAAAGACAACACTAGAAGATGATAAACTTAAATTGTCGATGTTTTATAGGGCTGAGTGGTTGATTGGTAATGCGCTTGGCCTCAAATATCTAGGGCAGCGGTTCTCAACCTTTTAAGCTCGACGACCCTTTTTTTACAATCCCCCACTCTGCCGCGACCCTCCCCCCCAACACAAACACACATACAGAAGAGTAGACAATAACAATCCATAATTTCGATGGTCTTAGGCGACCCCTGGCAAATCCTCAATCGACCCCCAAATGGGTCGCGATCCACAGGTTGAGAACCCCTGATCTAGGGCGTAATCAGGAGAGAAGAATGCGCTTAAGTTCGGACTAGACTCAACGTATTCTGTTCATTCAAGAAGATGATAAACATATGTTGTAGATGTGTTAGGGAGGCTTGGTGGTTGAGTGGTAAAGCGCTTGTTAATTGAGCGGATTGGTCGCGGGTTCGAATCTCGGTGAAGACTGGGGAAATTGAATACTGTGATTTTTTTTAAACATCCGACTCTAATGGGTCACTGACATGAAAGGGAAAACGTTAAGTCTAATGGTCGTTTAGCTGACCACACGATACCTGCGTTAAATGTCGGCCATAGAAACAGATTTGACATCATCTTCACCATCTATCATATCATTAAGTATTAATTTTGCATTGAGATCCTTAGATAATTGCTTCTCACATCTATTACTGGCGACGCACATATCTCAAAACATTTTCATTCGCGACTACCTAGAGACTCTTGGGGAACGCCTTTTTGTTTTTCCACCTATTCTGATCTTCAGAAAACAAAATCTTTCTCCTGACGTTTCCAACTATTTCTCAAAAAAAAAAAAAAAAAAGATCCTGAATAAATTTAATTTTAATAAGGCGAAGGCGCGGTGGCTGAGTGGTAGAGCGCTTGGCTTCCAAACCGAGAAGACCCTAGTTCTAATCCTGGGGAAGATTTTTAATTTCGGGATCTTTGAGGCGCCTCTGAGTCCACCCAGCTCTAATGGGTACCTTGCGTTAGTTGGAAAAAGGTAAAAGCGGATGGTCGTTGAGTTGGCTACATGACACCCTCGTAAACCGTAAAACCACAGAAACTGATGACCTTTACATTATTTGCCCTATAGACCACAAGGTCTGAAAGGGGAACTTTTTTTTATAAATTTTTTTTTGTACTAGTTTACTTTGTTCTTTTTTTTTTCATCACACATTCATTGTTCACCTACCTTCTTAATGCAAAGACAGTGACGACACTGACTAATACAACTATTAGAAAAGCAATCAAAGCAGAGAAAATGTGTGTAGTTGTAGTCGCTCTTTCTGAAATAAGAAAATCATAACATTTTATTAGACCCATAGAATGGATTATGTAGCATAACATACTTGTTGTTGGCAGCTTTTTCAAATGCCTCGCCTAACCAGGGCCAATGACGTGTCTGTCAGATCCTTCGCCTATGCTTTAGTCTGTTGCACCGTTGGGGCACTAACAGGATCAGTTAGGGGGCCACTGCCTAGAGCATAGCCACCATGGCGCGAACGGGTTAATAAATTGCGCTTCGGCATGGACTATAGGGGTCCGTATGAGCCTTTTGGGGAATGACACCAGATTTTTTTTTAAGTTGATTTAAAAAAAAAAAGGTTCCCTCAAAATATCCTATTTTAAGTTCAAAACGTGTAATTGTGTTTTCAGCAACAGTTTGTTTGCCATTATGGTTATTTTTTACGTTGGCTAGCCCAGATCACACTGTGTTTGTGATGACCACCTTGCTAACATATTCTTGAACCGGGCCCCACGGGTACCTTGCTACGCCACTGGATGGAAGCACCTAGATTCAGGGGTTCTCAACCTGTGGGTCGCGACTCCCTTGGTGGGTCGATTGACGATTTACCAGGGGTCGCCTAAGACCATCGAAAATAAGGATTGATTATGTCTATTCTTTTATTGCTGTGTGTGTGTGTGGGGGGGGTCGAGGCAGAGTTGGGGATGGTACAAAGGGGTCGCCGAGCCTAAAAGGTTGAGAACCGCTGACTTAGATGGTTCACAGGTCTTACCTACACAATTACCAGTCATCATCATCATCAAACTCCATTAGAGTGAGGGCTTGAGAGGCTCAAATCCTCTCTTGCAAAAGCCCTGGACAGAAACCCTGCTGTCTTGCGTAGTGCATAAATGTCGAAAGACAGGTCGAGAATTTTGGGTTTCCCAGACCTGTCGAGACGGAGATCAGCAATTCTGGGGCAGTCAAACAGAATATGAGGCACGGTTTCCTCTTCTTCCCCGCAGCGGGGGCACCGTGAATCAAAATTTGGCCATAGCCGCGAGAAATATGAGCCAACAGGACAGTGGCCTGTCCTGCACTGTGCTATAATAGCTTGCTCAGGCCTGGACAGCCTCCACCACGGGGAAGTGCGGTCAGGGCGCCTCGTGCGCTCCCAGACTCCACGGGCTTTTTGGGACTTGTCCCAACACTCAAACCACTTTTCCATTTCTGTTTTTTGTATTATAGCCAGGGCTTGATGAAAGCTTACAGCCTGTTCAGTGGGTGGAATTTGCCCTCCCTGGTTGGCCAAAGAGTCTGCAATTGTGTTTCCAGTCACACCTATGTCACCGAGCCGAGCCTAAAAGGTTGAGAACCGCTGGACTTAGATGGTTCCCAGGTCTTACCTACACAACTACCAGTGACACGTTCTGTGCAGTCGCTTCCACATTTGTCTATACAGTTCCCTTCACAGTTTTCTCCGTAGCGGTTATTAGGACAGGCTGAAAGTAAAAAATATACTCGCTATAACAAATGTAACAGCTCAGCTTTTGGCTATTGTTGGTGACCCAATGTGTTCAGTCTAGGGGTTAGGGCGTATTTGGGCTGATTCACCGAAATTAAAAACAAAATGATCCAAAACGAAAGGAACGATCCTTCTGCGACCTCATTTCGCGATGTGGGATGAAATTTAAATGGCTGGACAGCACTGCGTCACGATAAGAATATGGCCTAAGGCCTTAGTTGTAACATCACTTTTCATTGGTTGATTTTGTCTCTTTTTTTTTTTTTTGGTTCTTCTTTGAAAAGCGCCCACTTTAAAGCACGTCATCGGAATGGTAATTGCCAATGTCGACAAATCATAAGATATATATATTTTACACGTACTGTCTTTAACGCTATTCACATATTGTGAAGAAACAAGTCTTTTTAAGTATAAACTGCCTTTTATTGTGCAGCATTCAAACATAACATATTTACAAGGCTAACATTATCTACAGATAACCAACTCTACTAGATGACCTCCTCTCTTATTGTGTTTAACACACCCCTCACTTCCCGCAAGTCCCCTAACTCTCCGATACCCAACACTTGACCGTGCGTCACGGTTGACCACAATAAGTAACCGTGTCGCAACACATATATTGGGGCCATATTTGCCATTTAGCTTCTGCGTCACGTTAGATTCTCGATCTAGATCTAGCTATAATAGGCTCTAATTTGGCAATGTATCCATCCTAAATAGGCATTTCGGTCAATGGGCAGACTGGGCTCTATAGCTTTGGTCTGCAGCCAGTCTCCGATAATAACACCTACGGTTATCTGTTGTTCACAGCCGTCTCAGACGTCTGTTCCACTGTGAACTGCATTTAGTTTAAAGAATGGTATTGGTCTGCACGAGCCAATTGTCACTTTAAAAATAATTTGCGCGGACTGGAGGCAATGCAGTAATTTATATAATGACTAGTCGCAACAGAGTCGATAAATAGGATATTTTAATCGACCACCGGTGGACAATTGTTATGCTTGCGCGGGATGTGGCAAAATATGTAGGTCACAGATGGGGCTGCTTAACCACAGGAAATACTGCACCCCTCATTAATCTTCAGACTCGAAGGCAAGCCTTAATATTATTATTATCTACTACAATTACTCCATTAGATATTTCTTCTGCGTAAACCCTTTTAACATTCTACGTATCGTATTCATTTAAATTTTGCTAAATGGCACTTACTGCGACGCTCTGGGCAAGTAAGAGAGAGACAGAGAGATTGAGAAAGAAAGAGAGAAAGAGACAGAGAAAACCGTGGGAAAAAGAGAGATAGAGAGAAAATGTCAGAGCAACGGAGAGAGAGACAGTGGCCAAGGGAGAGTTTGAGAGACATTTTGAAAGAGTGCGTTAGAGTGAAAAAAGAAAAAGAGAGAGAGAGGGGTAGAGAAATATTGAAATAAAAGTAAAAAAAGAAACTGAACGATTGCTGGAGAGAGACAGAGTGAAAAAGTGTGAGATAATATTGAGCATAGAGACATACATAGATTTGAGAGAGATAATATTGAGCATAGAGACATACATAGATTTGAGAGAGATAATATTGAGCATAGAGACATACATAGATTTGAGAGAGATAATATTGAGCATAGAGACATACATAGATTTGAGAGAGATAATATTCAGCATAGAGACATACATAGATTTGAGAGAGATAATATTCAGCATAGAGACATACATAGATTTGAGAGAGATAATATTCAGCATAGAGACATACATAGATTTGAGAGAGATAATATTCAGCATAGAGACATACATAGATTTGAGAGAGATAATATTCAGCATAGAGACATACATAGATTTGAGAGAGATAATATTCAGCATAGAGACATACATAGATTTGAGAGAGATAATATTGAGCATAGAGATATACATAGATTTGAGAGAGATAATATTGAGCATAGAGATATACATAGATTTGAGAGAGATAATATTGAGCATAGAGACATACATAGATTTGAGAGAGATAATATTCAGCATAGAGATATACATAGATTTGAGAGAGATAATATTCAGCATAGAGACATACATAGATTTGAGAGAGATAATATTCAGCATAGAGACATACATAGATTTGAGAGAGATAATATTGAGCATAGAGACATACATAGATTTGAGAGAGATAATATTGAGCATAGAGACATACATAGATTTGAGAGAGATAATATTCAGCATAGAGACATACATAGATTTGAGAGAGATAATATTGAGCATAGAGACATACATAGATTTGAGAGAGATAATATTGAGCATAGAGACATACATAGATTTGAGAGAGATAATATTGAGCATAGAGACATACATAGATTTGAGAGAGATAATATTCAGCATAGAGACATACATAGATTTGAGAGAGAGAGTGACCAAAAAAAAGGGAGTCAGTGAGCGAACTAAAAAAGAACAAGAGAATGAGAGAAAGAGTTTGTATACATAAAAGAGCGTGAAAGAAAGATAGAGATAGACAGAGAGAGAGAGAGAGATACAGAGAAAGTGGGATATAGAAAGAGATTGTGAGAGAGATAGAGAGAAAGAGAGAGATAGAGAGAAAGATAAAAAAAAACGCATTTCTCTAAGTGACTGTGGTCTGTTATCTGAACCTACTCTCATTGCAAGACCTGGTTGGGTTCCTGAAACCTGGCTTACACGCTGAACACTTCCCGTCAAACTTATCACACTCCTGTGCACAGTTGATGCAGCTCTTCTGGCAATTAACACCCCATTGGTACTTGGAACATTCTAGAGAAACACAAAGTGTGAATATGGCTTTCCAATCTGCAATGGTTCTTTGTGCTTTTATTGAGAACATATACAAATATATAATACAAAAAAAAAACAGAAATGGAAAGTGGTTTGAGTGCTGGGACAAGTCCCAAAAAGCCCGTGGAGTCTGGGAGCGCATGAGGCACCCTGGCCGCACTTCCACGTGGTGAAGGCTGTCCAGGCCTGAGCAAGCTATTATAGCACAGTGCAGGACAGGCCACTGTCCTGTTGGCTCATATTTCTCGCGGCTATGGCCAAATTTTGATTCACTGTGCCCCCGTTTCGAGGAAGAAGAGGAAACCGTGCCTCATATTCTGTTTGACTGCCCCAGACTTGCCCCAGGGCTTTTGCAAGAGAGGATTTGAGCCTTTCAAGCCCTCACTCTAATGGAGTTTGATGATGATGATGATGATTAAGAACAAAGATGTGTCGTGTAAAGCAGGGGTTCTCAACCTGTGGGTCTCGACCCACTTGGGGGTCAATTGACGATTTGCCAGGGGGTCGCCTAAGACCATCGAAAATATGAATTGTTATTGTCTTTTCTTCTATTGCTGTGTGTGTGTGTAGGGGGGGGGGGGGTCGCGGCAGAGTGGGGGATTGTAAAAAGGGGTCGCCGAGCATAAAAGGTTAAGAACCGCTGGTGTAAAGTCAGAGTAATCGTTCCCCTGTCAGACCTTGTAATCTATAGGGCACATGATGGAAAGATCATCTGTCTCTGTGGCCCACGGTTAACGAAGGTGTCATGTGACCAGCACAACGACCGACCGCATGTACTTTTCCCCAACTAATGTCTGGGTGGACTCAGAGGCGCCCAAAGTTCCCGGAATTAAAAATGCCAGTCTTCACCAGGATTCGAACCAGGGACCCCGGTTTTGTAAGTGAAGCCCTTTACCGCTCAGCCACCGCGCCGTGTTCGTGTAATAGCCAAGAAAACGCCAAAATCTTACATCTTAACTAGAAATATGCAGAAACTATAGAATAGAGCAGCATCACTTCCAGCAGGGTTACCATAGGTAGACAGAAAGGAGAAACCAATTGTACAAAAGAGAACAGAAAGGAGGACCCAAACTTTACAAATGAGGACATAAAGGAGGACCCAAACTTTACAAAGGAGGACATAAAGAAGGACCCAAACTTTACAAAGGAGGACCCAAACTTTACAAAGGAGGACCCAAACTTTACAAAGGTGGACATAAATGAGGACCAAACTTTACTGAGAACATAATAGAGGACCCAAACTTTACAAAGGAGGACAGAAAAGAAGACCGCACTTTACCAGGGAGAAGCGAAAGGAGGATCCTAACTTCTGAAAGGAGGACATAAAGGAGGACCAAACTTTACAAAGGAGGACAGAAAAGAAGACAACACTTTACCAGGGAGAAGCGAAAGGAGGACCCAAACTTTACAAAGAAGGACAGAGAGGAGGACCAAGCTTTACAAAAAAAAAAAGAGTACATAACAAATACCTACAGAATCAACCTGCCTCTGCCTACACTGTGATTTATAAATCATGTCGGTAAATCACTGGGCTGTAAAACTAACATAGTAACATTCTCTTGTGATTATTTTGTAAATATAGAGAAATGCATCGACCAATGGAATGTCTATTTCTCTCGTGTGTTTACTTTGCCGCTTCTATGGTCTAGTCAAAAAGAAATATTAATAAAGCTCTATGGAAAGAAAAAATCATGTCTTTCGCCCTGGATGTCATTATATAGTAGTCGCTTATAAAGAAGGCAGGGAAGTAGTTTTAAAATAATTTTTCATTGTAGAATTAGTTTAACAAATGAACATCGAATATATCAATACTCTATCCCTATTTTATATTTATAAGGGCCCTATTTGATTCATCAATCATCACTAATTCTCCCACTTGATGTGGACAAAAAAAAATACGGAAAGTGAAATAGTCATTACTCATTACTAACATTAGGTCTAGAACAGCTAAGATATTTCCATGATCGAAACTACAGCGGGTAAGTTTGACAAAAACGATTTTTATTCTTAATTCGACTTGACCTTCCATTTCATCAACCATTCAAAATGTTATCAACTCATCTACAGCAATTCAAATAAAAAGTTACATCAGAATTCATCCGCCAACGCAAACACACAAACACACACACACACACTCCAAAGCGATGTGATTTTTTTTTTCCATTCGCGGCTCTAACAATTATTTACATTATTCAATATCACTGTGGATATGACAAATAGAATAAGGGACATAACTTACAAAATATTAGATTTGTCGTGTGGACAATAAAATGTCTCAAGTAATGATAGCGCATTTCGACGTAAAAGAAACACGAACACACGCACGCACATACGTAAATATTTTTTTAATTTTGATTTGAGAGGAACATTTCTCAATTTTTATTTTTTTTTACAAATTTACTCTAACCAAGTAAGGATCAATTTCAGCATAAATATAAAAAAATTAATAATAATTCGCTTTCATATTCATCGAACGGTCTTTAAGGGGTTCTATATGTCCAAAAAGGACATTTCTCCTCAACATTTTAAGATTTTAATTCCAATCCTTCCCACCCTGGAGTCCAGCGATCGAGTCGCACTATCCCCCCCCCCCTCCCGCCCTTTTCCAATATCCATATTTTAAGTTATACAAGTTCCCACCAGCCATGTCCACCCTTAACCCAAACACGCGCTCAAATGTCATTAACATCCCAACCTCTCAAAGGTAATGTCAAAAATCTCATCCAATACTATGCTGGTCATAGCCAATGAGATCATATCCCTACATTTTCCCGTGACATCATTGATCGTCTGGTAAGGTTCAAGCTTCCAACAGTCAGGTTCATACCCCCCCCCCCGTCCGTAGATTCCCCATCAACTCGATAATCATTTATCCATTATCGGGAGACAAGGTTACTTGAACCCCGAGTGGGTTCCTCGTTCCCAAAGAAAACGAGCCCACGAGAGGCTCCTACGCAGTGGCGCTATTAGGGTGGGCGTCACCCGGTGCGGATGGTCCAGGGTGTCACCACCGCCACCCCCCTCAAAAAAAGAATTCGTGTTTTTTGTCTGTAGAGCCAAAATACAAATAATGTATAATTAACTATACAAATTGAGAGTTTAACAACTATAGATGACAATTTATCTATAGTTCAATTTTGCAACAACGCAATCATAAGTAAATTACAATGTTGTTTTTTTTTCTTTTCTGGATTTCAAACATAAAAAAAGGGAGGAAAGTCCAACATTTATGTCTTTAACGATTTCATTTTGTAATAAATGTGCCCGTTCTAAAAGTGTCTGTTCATTGTCGAACGTGTTATGTTTTTGTAAAGAAAAAAAGTTTAATTAGCCACCACTTTGTCAATAGTTTAAAGGTAGGCCTACTCGTATGTATCCTTGACCTTCTAGTACATCTTCTACGCAAAAAAAAAAAAGGAAAGATAAGTAAAATAAAAGACACCCCATTGTACCAAAAATTTTGGGCAACAAACATTTTCTAAAAAAAAGAATGTTGGCCATATAGATAAAGCGAATGCTATACACATCTATTAAATAGCTTCTCTGCTGCTTAAACTTTCCTCCACTCCTTTATGGCTCCATACACCGAAGCTGCATTTTTTTTTAATCCTTGAGCTAGACATATCATAAATTCAAGCTTCCCCCTTTCTAGACATTTAAACTAATGTAACTAAGTAAACCTCACCAGCGTTTTTTTCTCAATACCTTCGAACTTATTAATCTGATCAGTGTGCACTTCGTCAGGTGTGCACTATGTCAGGTGTGCACTAGGTCAGGTGTCTTGTCAAACAGAATACAAACGTGCTTACTGTAACTTTAACTCTTATAAGTATATCTCTTACGTTTTTTTCTAAAACATTTATACACTTTTCAATATTATACACTTTTCAACATGATACACTTTTCAACATTATACACTTTTCAATATTATACACTTTTCAACATGATACACTTTTCAACATTATACTCTTTTCAACATTATACACTTTTCAACATTATACACTTTTCAACATTATACACTTTTCAACATGATACACTTTTCAACATTATACACTTTTCAACATTATACACTTTTCAACATTATACACTTTTCAACATTATACACTTTTCAACATGATACACTTTTCAACATTATACACTGTTCAACATGATACACTTTTCAACATTATACACTTTTCAACATTATACACTGTTCAACATGATACACTGTTCAACATTATACACTTTTCAACATGATACACTTTCCAACATTATACACTTTTCAACATTATACACTTTTCAACATTATACACTTTTCAACATTATACACTTTTCAACATTATACACTTTTCAACATGATACACTTTTCAACATTATACACTGTTCAACATGATACACTTTTCAACATTATACACTTTTCAACATTATACACTGTTCAACATGATACACTGTTCAACATTATACACTTTTCAACATGATACACTTTCCAACATTATACACTTTTCAACATTATACACTTTTCAACATTATACACTTTTCAACATTATACACTTTTCAACATTATACACTTTTCAACATGATACACTTTTCAACATTATACACTGTTCAACATGATACACTTTTCAACATTATACACTTTTCAACATTATACACTGTTCAACATGATACACTGTTCAACATTATACACTTTTCAACATGATACACTTTCCAACATTATACACTTTTCAACATTATACACTTTTCAACATTATACACTTTTCAACATTATACACTTTTCAACATTATACACTTTCAGTTACGGCTTTTATTCACACTCTGTGAAAAATACCTTCAACATCAATAGAATCTTTTTTATGTCTTTATTGATTTCAAGAAAACTTTCGATCGAGTATGGCACGGGGCACTCTGGGCGACAATGGAAAAGTACAACATTAATAAAAACATAATTAAAGTTATCCAGAACCTCTACAAGGATGCCACCACTGCGGTGTACTTCAACAATAATATTGGGGACTGGTTCAAAACCTTACATGGAGTAAGACAAGGCTGCCTACTTTCACCAACACTCTTCAATATCTTCCTTGAAAAGATAATGGAAGATGCTCTATGAGGGCTATGAAGGTACTGTAAGCACGTGTATTTTATACAAATATATATATCTATATCTTAAATCACTAACTAAATATCTATTAGCACTTTAATAGCCTAAAGTGTAAGGTGTACTACAACCATAGATTTAACGAAACAAGTTTCAAAGTGTTACCAGCTGGACACTTGGTTCCAATGTAACAAGTTCCTAGCTTTGTTTCTTTGTCACAGTTCTTGTAAATGGTCATTCTATCATCCACACAATCTCTGGAAACAATGGCACAATAAAATGTCAATAAGTTTTATAAGTACATAGAAATGCGATTAGGGAATATACTTGAATATAGCTAGATAAGGTTAGAAGATCTACAATACCGCCTTTTTAGATACCTCTATTCAAGTCCCACATTCGAAATGTACAAAACTTTATGGGCAAAACCTAAAACTTAAAACCTGGGTGGACACGGTTCTCGAAAACGGCTCTAACAATTCTCCAAGAAAATTGACCGTTGATGTATATTGTTGGGAAAAGAATAACTAGCTCGTTGGCCTCAATGGGAAACCTTTTTTTTGACCGTAGGTCTAATAAATTTTTTTTTAATTTAATTTAAATTTAACAAGAGAACTAGTAAACATTTATCTTAAACAGTTTATTCGTCTTCAGATATTGACCCTATTCATTAACTCTTTCTCTCCTAACTGACGATACCAGCGTTGATTCCACCAGAATGTGGTAAATAATTACGGAGAGAAAGAGTTAAAAGGTTTAATAAGTTAATGTACAGGGCCATTGTGAGCACCGTCTTCTAAGTTTTGATCTAAAGGTCTGTCATTGGAATATAATAATGTTTTAGCCATTCCCCCCCCCCCAAAAAAAAAAAAGGGGGGGGGGATGGATCGTGTAAAAATATGTTCCATTTTTTTAAGTCTAATATTCAGTAGTTGTAAAAATCCAACTTAAAAACTCTACCATTCAGCCACCGCGCCTCTCTAAATTCACAGAAGACATCGTAGCGTTCTTGCTGGGTCAAGTCTTCATTTACTACTTGATGGATCTAGTTCAATTCCTGTGTTTACAATTCCCACTCGAAAGTTTGGCTCGAGGTTCGACACCCGACTCGGGCAGAGTTGTATTTACTGAGCGCCTAAAGGCAGCACAGCAAACCAACTCCTATATACCCCCCCCCCAATTGGTGCACAAATGAGATTGGACCAAAAGCGCTCTGAGCATGCTATTAAGCATGAAAGTAGCGCTATATAAAAGCAATAATAATAATAATAAATAAGTATTTTAAAGTAAAAGCATTAATTAACTGACACCCGATACTCGCACACAGGCTGATCTATTCTCTACTTCTTGTGTCTCCACCCACCTACCCAAACTTATGAAAGCTCTGCACCTCACAGTTACGACCTGCCCCTGGCATTGACCTTTAACCCTGGGACCAAGGCCAACAAATGTACCTTTCTCTATGAAATGCAGAGTCACGACAGTCACGTGAGCATCGCCACTCGCTCCACAATCCTTTCACCAGAAATTTGTTGTCTGTGGGATAAAAACAAACAATCAATGAACCGTAAAGCACATCACGTGATTCACATGAAAAGACGGTTTGTCGTTACCACACAAAACAAATGCGAACAAGAAAAGCATTTAAAAATTTAAAAAAAAAAGCTTATACGAAGTGTAATGGACCTCATTCACCAATCGTAAACAAACAACAGTTAGCCGCGTGGTACTATATCTATTATATATAATTTACGATCTCATGTTTAATTCATGATGGTTGTCACGTGACCGTTTGTTTCATTGTTTTCTCAATAAGATCAGGTGACTAAATGTTTGTTTACGATTGGTGAATGAGGTCCATTGTATCCATTAGTTTTGATCAGTCATGTAATTAAGTTTGTAATTGATTTTACCTTTTTTTGTTTAGCTCTATTTCATGCTTTTAGCTTTCTTAATACAGTATGATACTGTCACTTATCTGGACCAGTAGAGAAAATGGGGGGGGGGGGGAGAGTGAGAAAGAAAGGGATTTCTGGATGGATTTTACAGTAATTTGTTTTTTTACAAGCATTTAAAAAAAAAAAAAAAGCTATTACTTTCTGAATGTGACCTCGTGGCTCCCTCCTCCTGTGGCAGACGTGCAAATCCGTCTGCTAGTGAAGTACTAATGACTACTAAAGATTTTATAGGTATACATTGTTTGTTTTGATTTTGAGCGATGACATATAAAAGAGACTAAATCAGTGTGGCTGTCTGGTCGTGCGGTATGCGCGCTGGACTGTCGTTCGAACTTATCGATGGTCCCGGCTTCATACCCTGCCCGCTGCCAGCCCTGTCGTTCTGCGGGAGGTTTGGACTAGGAAGTAAATTATGTTACAAACATACCAACACTTCAGTCAAGTCAATTTTTTTCCCTTGTTCGAGATACCAAACAAAATAGTTAATTAACAATAGTTTCTTGTCTAATTGGTTACTTTTTTTTTTAGTGATTGTTTTGTTATTTCCGAGAAATAACGTGTACAAACTTTTTACAGACAGAGTAGATATAAGCTTTGTAAAAAATGCATAAGGTTTTACTAAGTCCATATTCATGTGATACATACATATATTAGACATAAACGAATAGCAGCACCAGGGACCAAGTTTCTCAGAGAGAAAGTAGTGAATTAAAATGCTACGAAAATAAGGGAATGCGCCGACCGAGGCTCGGACCTGTGACTCTGGATTCGACACCTCCGCCTAGCGATAACGCACTAAGCGAAATTAACCTCTAGACCATCGGAATGTCCAAAAAAACATTCGTCTGATCCAGAGTCATTTCGCCCATATGCAAATGAGATACCTGAAGCTTCTATATGTAATGTGTTTATGTTGTCCACTTGTCATTATGAGAGATATACAATTAGATAGAGCCATCGTTAGTCTAATACAGTGATGCCCAAAATACGGCCCGAGGGCCACATCCGGCCCGCGATACAGGTCTAACCGGCCCTTCAGAACTTCTCTCAACTGGTTTCTAATAAAAATGTCGTCTGCTCTATTGCTTTTCCATTTTCGCAATGATGTGGCCCGCGACAAGAGTGTGGGGAATTTATTTGACCCGCGGGCTGAAGAAGGTTGGGCATCACTAGTCTAATACATGCCTAACGGCTGTTTGTGTCCGCTCTATTGAAGTTGTTAGTGAACAGATGCTGTGAGGTGGGGGAGGGGCTAGCTAGGGCTTGTGACCACTGGGGTGGTAATTTGCATACGGGCGAAATTACTCTTATTTTCCCTTATTTTCGTAGCATTTTAATTCACTACTTTCTCTCTGAATACCTTGGTGCTGCTCTTCAGTTATGTCTAATATATATGTATGTATCACATTTGTTTCAGCACCTAGCTTCAACTCTATGTTTACGTTAGGTCCATATTCGTGATAAGAAATAACGCAGTCACGACCTATCCTGCCTCTGTACAGCCCATATGGTGCCCACTCCGAACGTGGGAGATCTTTACGCCCCACCCTTGTATAACGCACCATAACAAGCCATGTTTAGTGCGATCTGGTCCAATATGTTTCATTGACGTGGGGGGTAGCAATACATTGGAAGAAAGTTTCCTTGCTGACACAACTTGAGCCATGTCTCCAAAATACAAATTATCTAGTCCACGTTGGGTCTACCAGACTAAACGGATTCTGTTCAATTCTAGAAGATTGTAAAGCATACGCTGTATGGGCGGTGGCTGAGTGGTTAAGCGCTTGGGGTCCGAACCTATGGTCCTGGGTTCGAATCTCGTTGAAGACAGGGGGTTTTGAATTTCGGGATTTGTAGGGCGCCGCTGAGTCCACCCAACACAAATGGTACCTGACAATAGTTGGGAAAAGGAAAGGCGATTGGTCGTTGTGCTGGCCACAGAGCACTCTGCTCGTTAACCGTTGGCCAAAGAAACAGATGACATTATCTGCCTTGTAGATTGCAAGGTCTGAAATGGAGAACTTTACTTTTACATCGGGATTGGAAATTGAACGACCTCATTTTGTTAGCCCAGCGCTTTTGTATGCCACTTGGCTAAACTGATTAGCAAAGTCATATACAAATGTTGAAAGAAATGTTTTAAAACGAAGTTCCATAACTCTAGGAGGCGCGGTGGCTGAAAGATAAAGTGCTTGACTTCTAAACTGAGAGGTCCCGGGTTGGAATCCTGATGAAAACTGATTTTTAATTTTTGGATCTTTATCTAATGGTCTCTGATAATAGTTGGGAAAAAGCAAAGACGGTTGGTGGTTGTGCTGGCCACATGACACCCTCGTCATCTTCGTGGGCTACAGAAACAGATGCCCCAGAGATTGCAAGGTCTAAGACTGGAACTTTATTAACTCTAAACACGCTACCTCCAGTAAAACTTTCAAATGGCCGTGTCACATTGGGCTTAGCTTGCGTAGATGTAGATAAAGCTGTACTCATTGGCGTCGTTGTTGGCGTCGTCCCAACATGTTGCGACTCAGAGACATTTCTCTTGGTACTCAAACGTCCAGAGGTGGGTGCTGCTGTTTTTGTTGTTGTCATGTTCCTCTTAGCTGCTGTTGTTGTAGAAAGGGCTTGTTTGGTCGATGCCGTGGACGTAGTCAGTGGATCCTTCAGACGTCCCGGAAGCACTGTGGACAAAAAGAGGAACATTATAAAACAAAGAGACAAAAAAAAACTGTTTTTGTAGGCCTAGCTGTTTAATATAAACATGTACAAAACCACATTGTCTGCCACAGTGTGTTGAGCAGTATCTTTCCTAAATCGAAAGTCAAGCGACAGATGATGATGATGATGATGATGATGATGATGATGATGATGAGGATGACATTTAGTTATTATTACCAATACAATTGTGTGTTTAAATGCAATTAGAAAATAGTTTACTTACCTTTGACGGCGTCGTAAAAAGTTTTGAGTGCTGAAAAAAGAAATACACAAAATTGAAATGACAACATATTTAAAAAAATCAAGGTTATTTATTTGGTACAGATCATTAGGCTTTTATAAACCCATCCTACAGGGTCCGATATCAGGTGGAAAAAAACGAGAACGACTGAGAAGAAGATTGGTGAATGACAACCAAGTCTGGACTACACAATTAGAAATTGTGATCTTTATTACATGACGGCAGATCAATCCATGTACAAAGATATACTTGTTTGTTTTTTTCAACTAGGGTATTCATAGATAAAGACAAATGTGTTGGGTTTAGTCCCCTTAAGTAATTGGTACCGCTATTTCTCCCTCATGCTTTCTCCAATCCAGTGGATACACTAGACAATTGTTTATTGTACCTAACAAAACTTGAATCAATAAACAAAAATACACAATAAGTCAATTAATTATTGGTACTTAATTGTTTTGTTGATAATGAATAAGGGAAATAGCTTGTTTATTTTTGAGAGATACAGTTTTAATAGCGGAGTTCTTCCCTTTTAGATAACTTTTTAGCGGCCCCCGAAAGGGGAAAAGACGCTTTTGGTTTTGTGTGGAATGTCCGTCCGTCCGTCCGTCCCGTTTAGATCTCGTAAAATAGAAAAGATAGTGAAAATCCGACATCATTTATTTTAGACCATTCAAAGTTCTGATGCAACGGTTACTTTTTTCTTTTCAGAAAGCGAAAAATGTCATTTTTAAAATCACTTATACAAGCATTTTCTTTTTTTTTTAAATACACCACTTTTACAACTATTAACTATTAATAGTAACAAACACGGGAGACATTTTAGTATGGGGGGAAACTAATCGCCATATTTCGACTCATTAATGCAAATGGTTTTAGATTTTGTCCAAAAAAATTTTTTTTCTTACAATTTGTATTGCAAAGTTAAGTAAGTTCTGTCGTAATAACTACTACATTTACACACATACAAAATTTTACTTTTTTTTAAAGAGAAAAAAATCTATTTAGTATGTATATAAGTTGGACATAATTTAAAACAACAATTAATAAGTAGTTATTCATATATTTACTCGTGAATTGTCATACACCACCACAGGGTCATACACTTATCTAAAGGATTTTTTTTTCTTGAGGATTTGAATAAGACAGGGGTTCTCAACCTGTGGGTCGCGACCCCCTTAGGGGTCGATTGACGATTAGCCAGGGGTCGCCTAAGACCATCTAAAATATAGATTGTTATTGTCTATTCTTCTATTGCTGTTTGTGTGTGTGTGGGGAGGGGGGTCGCGGCAGAGTGGAGGATTGTAAAAAGGGGTCGGCGAGCATAAAAGATTGAGAACCGCTGGAATAAGAGATTGACCCTTTACAAACATTAGATCAATTAGATATTCAGTATAAGACATCAATTAGGCCAGGTTCACATCTAACTACACCCTCTCTTGCACCTATCCTTTGGTCTGCTGGATCGCTGGGGCATCATACAAGATCTGTCAACCTTCTTTCTCCATTCTTCTCTGTCATTTGTCTTTGATAGAATTTCATTTTGATGTTCTTTCTGAAAATATTGAAACCTGCCTTTTTACCAGCCTGGGTGGACCACTTCGGGGGCCGATTTTGAGTTTGTGTTTCCACACAAACTGTCTTTGTAACTTTGTTTTCTTTTTTTCTTTTTAAGGATTTTTTTTTTGCTTTTTACTTTGTGGAAAGAGTTTTAATGTATTAAATATCAAAGCATATTAAGATTTCTTAACTGCTGTGAGTTACTTATCAAACTGCAGTATTGCTGTTCTATATACTGAGAGACAATATTATTAATAAATCCTAAACTCCTAAATAAACAAGACCCTATATAGAGACTACATAAATAGTTTAAAAATAGTTTTTCTTTAAGACGATTTCTTAAAAATATATTTTCGTAGATCATAGTGTGTACGTGTTTCCATTATAAAGAATTCACAAGCTGAATGGAGCTAGTAATTCTTTCCCAAAGATAAACAACTTTCAAATTTCTATTTTAAAAAAAAGTGCCTTTTCTTTTTATGTGTCCAGCTTTTTCCACCCAGGAACTTTTTGCAGATGAATTAGAAAGCTGAATAAGGGAATCGTAATGACAAACATTGGCATATTGTAGCGTTCTAGAATAAGGAACATCATCTAACAGTATTCCATTGAAGGTTCGCAAGTGTTGATCTCCATAATCAATAACGATTTTATTTTCAGAGATTCTGATTATATGCCTTAAATAACATAACTTCTCATGGAAACAAAACATGTGATTTAATTGTTAATTTCTAATGTTAATGTATGTATTTTAACAGGTTAACATGTAGAGTGTTATTATTTTTATTAAACATTATTTTGAAAATCCAGTAGACACAGTTTAGTACAGTAAAGTATCCCATTTCAATCTATCAAGCAGATTATGTAAATGTCATCTGTTTCTACGTCCGTCTGTAAACAAGGGTGTCATGTGGCCAGAACAATGACCATTAATGTCTGGGAAAACCGTTAGAGGCGTTTTCGAGTTCCTATAATGAATTGTTAAGCTGATTTAGTAATAGAAAAATAGAATACCCAGGAAAAAAACCTCTATGTTTTAGAATCTACAGACACATGTGACTTTGAATTTTCTTTCTTAGGAAGCAAAAGTGCTAACAACTCTACATCTAAATAAAAACTTTTGTTTAACATACCAAAGAAAGCATTAAGATCTTCTTCCACTAGGCCATCTTTGTCGTCATCTGTAGACGAAAGATTATTTTATTCCATGTTACAGATGTGATGGAGAAAAAAAAAAGGTTATGCCATTTTTGTTGCGGGGAGGGGGCGCACCGTGCACCCTGTACGTACTACGTACTGACACTTACACATACCATAGACACACACACATACAAATAATTTTTTGTTTACATTCTCTCATACTGTGTAAGTTCAGTCTGTGGCGTCCTTCTCAGATACATTAGATGAAAGTTTTAGCATTAGCTAAGTTTAACAATTTATACCCTTTAGATATAGTTCGTCCATCGCGATTTCAGGATGACGACTTGTGCCATCCAGGCAGGGGGCTGAAGACTTTGCGCTAGGATTTTGTGCCTCCTCTTGTGGCTGGTGGCTTGCGAGACCTATGTGAGCCCGGAATGTTCGGCTGCACACTGGGCAGGTTATTCCAGTTGGAGCTAGTGTCATTCTCTATTTTCTTCAGCCAGAGCTGTTCTCTTATCATCTGCAATTTGTGCGCCAGTTTTCACAGAGCAAGGCTAAGATGCTCTATCATGTGCTTCCGTCTCCCAAATGGCAGCGATACCGGTAATAACCCCAAAACAAACAAGACCTTATAATTGGGTATTGAAATCAAAACCGACTTTCATTTTCCTTTTATGTAGCCGCACTTCTTTCTCTAAATTTCTATTTTTGTATTTTAACATTGAGTTCTTCATTTTGAAAAGTGGCGAAGCGTAGTATATACTTGTGTTATTCGAGTCCAGCGTTAGGGGCCTATACTCCAGCTAACTTTAGAAATAACTTTTTTTTCCCCAGTGTACTAAAAAGTTATCTACGAAATACTACTGTCTAAAAAAAATACTAAACGGACTGCGAATATTGAACTGGCATGAAGGGTAGTCATAGACGTCAAGGGTAAAAGTTGAAAAGCCTTATCCTTAAAAACAGTGACCATTGATACTGACCATTGGGAAGACATAGCCCTAGACCGCACTAGCTTTAGAGAGACGGTGACCAAGAAAGCTATGGACAGCGAGAAAACCTGGGCCTCATCTCTCGAAGAAAAGCGTGCCATACAAAGAAATGGCTGTTTCCTTTAACACCAAAGCTAAAGTCACCTTGATCTGCAATATATGTGGACGGGAGTGTCTCTCCAAAATAGGGTTCCACTTGTTGATGGAATGTTACGCCCCTTGCAGTAACTCACATAAAATTGTATATTCCACCCCCCCCCTCTTTTTAGGGATACTGTATATAGTAGAAAGAGTTGTGCCAATGTATAGGGGACACTACTCTGGTGGTCAAGATGGCTGATTAAAGTTGTTTTGATCTCAATAAATGTTCTTATTTCAAGTTTGTGTACTTTCAACTATATATCGTAACATTACTGTCACATGAAAAAAAAGTTTGAGATTAACCGTAGTCACTCTACGACTACGACTAAAGAAGGCTAACAAAAATAGTGTACATTAACAAAGCTAACACGCTAACAACAAGAAGTCAATTGTATATACCGGAGGAACTTTAAGACTCCCGAATCGGCGCCTACCTACTCCATTGGCCACTTCCTCATCGATCTGCCCGTCACAGTCGTTGTCAATTAGGTCAACCGCTGCCATCCTGACCCTTGTTTGTGCACAAGACTGGATATCCTGGGATAAGAAGGGTAGAATATGTTTATAGTTTAATTTTGATTATTAAACCCGATTTGTAAAAGATAAAGTTCCTCTTACAGCCTTTGCAATATATAGGACAGATGATGTTAAGGCCATCTCTTTCTTATGACCACAGAAATGTGGTCAAAACCAGTGGCTTATCTAAGGGGGGGGGAGGAAGGGGGAGAATTTGAATATCCCCCCGGGCCCCCTCTTGAGGGGGGGCCTCCCAATGAGTGTTTTTAACATTAAAAATTAAATATTACGCAAAATGCAGGGGCTCGAAAGAGGTCAAGCTCCCCGGGCCCCCAAACGATGGAAAATTTACTTATTACGCCCCTGGTCAAAACAAAGACCAACGGCCTTTACTTTCCCCAACTTAAGTCAGGTACTTATTAGAGTTAGGTAGATTCAGGGGCCCCTTAATAATCCTGAAATCACCGAGATTCGAACCCAGGACCCTCAATTCGGAAGCCAAGTGCTTAATCACTCATTCACCACGCTCGATTTCCAATTTGGAGGAGATCCCTAATTGGGTGGTCGTGTGGTATGCGCTTCATACTGCCGTGCCTCGGTCTCGATACCTCTTTTTTTTTTTATGCTTTCCACTCACATGCCCCTGAGTTCCAAAAAGTAGATATGAACTAGGAGATAAATAACTGAAATTCTGACAACGTCTCAAATACAAGAATATACTTGGCGTTACCTCATAAGTGTGAATGTATGTGTGAATGTATGTGTGAATGTATGTGTGAATGTATGTGTGAATGTATGTGTGAATATATGTGTGAATGTATGTGTGAATTTATGTGTGAATGTATGTGTGAATGTATGTCTGAATGTATGTGTGAATGTATGTGTGAATGTATGTATGAATGTATGTATGAATGTATGTATGAATGTATGTGTGAATATATGTATGAATGTATGTGTGAATATATGTATGAATGTATGTGTGAATATATGTGTGAATGTATGTGTGAATATATGTGTGAATGTATGTGTGAATATATGTGTGAATGTATGTATGAATATATGTATGAATGTATGTGTGAATATATGTGTGAATGTATGTATGAATGTATGTATGAATGTATGTGTGAATATATGTATGAATGTATGTGTGAATATATGTATGAATGTATGTGTGAATATATGTGTGAATGTATGTGTGAATATATGTGTGAATGTATGTGTGAATATATGTGTGAATGTATGTGTGAATATATGTGTGAATGTATGTGTGAATGTATGTGTGAATGTATGTGTGAATGTATGTGTGAATATATGTGTGAATGTATGTGTGAATGTATGTGTGAATGTATGTGTGAATGTATGTGTGAATATATGTGTGAATGTATGTGTGAATGTATGTGTGAATGTATGTGTGAATGTATGTGTGAATGTATGTGTGAATGTATGTGTGAATGTATGTATGAATGTATGTATGAATGTATGTATGAATGTATGTGTGAATATATGTATGAATGTATGTGTGAATATATGTATGAATGTATGTGTGAATATATGTGTGAATATATGTGTGAATGTATGTGTGAATATATGTGTGAATGTATGTATGAATATATGTATGAATGTATGTGTGAATATATGTGTGAATGTATGTATGAATGTATGTATGAATGTATGTATGAATGTATGTATGAATGTATGTGTGAATATATGTATGAATGTATGAGTGAATATATGTATGAATGTATGTGTGAATATATGTGTGAATGTATGTGTGAATATATGTGTGAATGTATGTGTGAATATATGTGTGAATATATGTGTGAATGTATGTGTGAATATATGTCTGAATGTATGTGTGAATGTATGTGTGAATGTATGTGTGAATATATGTGTGAATGTATGTGTGAATGTATGTGTGAATGTATGTGTGAATGTATGTGTGAATGTATGTGTGAATGTATGTGTGAATGTATGTGTGAATGTATGTATGAATGTATGTATGAATGTATGTATGAATGTATGTGTGAATATATGTATGAATGTATGTGTGAATATATGTATGAATGTATGTGTGAATATATGTGTGAATGTATGTGTGAATATATGTGTGAATGTATGTGTGAATATATGTGTGAATGTATGTATGAATATATGTATGAATGTATGTGTGAATATATGTGTGAATGTATGTATGAATGTATGTATGAATGTATGTATGAATGTATGTGTGAATATATGTATGAATGTATGTGTGAATATATGTATGAATGTATGTGTGAATATATGTGTGAATGTATGTGTGAATATATGTGTGAATGTATGTGTGAATATATGTGTGAATGTATGTGTGAATATATGTGTGAATGTATGTGTGAATGTATGTGTGAATGTATGTGTGAATGTATGTGTAAATATATGTGTGAATGTATGTGTGAATGTATGTGTGAATGTATGTGTGAATGTATGTGTGAATATATGTGTGAATGTATGTGTGAATATATGTGTGAATGTATGTGTGAATGTATGTGTGAATGTATGTGTGAATGTATGTGTGAATGTATGTATGAATGTATGTATGAATGTATGTATGAATGTATGTGTGAATATATGTATGAATGTATGTGTGAATATATGTATGAATGTATGTGTGAATATATGTGTGAATGTATGTGTGAATATATGTGTGAATGTATGTGTGAATATATGTGTGAATGTATGTATGAATATATGTATGAATGTATGTGTGAATATATGTGTGAATGTATGTATGAATGTATGTATGAATGTATGTATGAATGTATGTGTGAATATATGTATGAATGTATGAGTGAATATATGTATGAATGTATGTGTGAATATATGTGTGAATGTATGTGTGAATATATGTGTGAATGTATGTGTGAATATATGTGTGAATGTATGTGTGAATATATGTGTGAATGTATGTGTGAATGTATGTGTGAATGTATGTGTGAATGTATGTGTGAATGTATGTGTGAATGTATGTGTGAATGTATGTGTGAATTTATGTGTGAATGTATGTGTGAATGTATGTGTGAATGTATGTGTGAATGTATGTGTGAATGTATGTATGAATGTATGTATGAATGTATGTATGAATGTATGTGTGAATATATGTATGAATGTATGTGTGAATATATGTATGAATGTATGTGTGAATATATGTGTGAATGTATGTGTGAATATATGTGTGAATGTATGTGTGAATATATGTGTGAATGTATGTATGAATATATGTATGAATGTATGTGTGAATATATGTGTGAATGTATGTATGAATGTATGTATGAATGTATGTATGAATGTATGTGTGAATATATGTATGAATGTATGTGTGAATATATGTATGAATGTATGTGTGAATATATGTGTGAATGTATGTGTGAATATATGTGTGAATGTATGTGTGAATATATGTGTGAATGTATGTGTGAATATATGTGTGAATGTATGTGTGAATGTATGTGTGAATGTATGTGTGAATGTATGTGTGAATATATGTGTGAATGTATGTGTGAATGTATGTGTGAATGTATGTGTGAATGTATGTGTGAATGTATGTGTGAATGTATGTGTGAATGTATGTGTGAATGTATGTGTGAATGTATGTGTGAATGTATGTGTGAATGTATGTGTGAATGTATGTGTGAATGTATGTATGAATGTATGTATGAATGTATGTGTGAATATATGTATGAATGTATGTGTGAATATATGTATGAATGTATGTGTGAATATATGTGTGAATGTATGTGTGAATGTATGTGTGAATATATGTGTGAATGTATGTATGAATATATGTATGAATGTATGTGTGAATATATGTGTGAATGTATGTATGAATGTATGTATGAATGTATGTATGAATGTATGTGTGAATATATGTATGAATGTATGTGTGAATATATGTATGAATGTATGTGTGAATATATGTGTGAATGTATGTGTGAATATATGTGTGAATGTATGTGTGAATATATGTGTGAATGTATGTGTGAATATATGTGTGAATGTATGTGTGAATGTATGTGTGAATGTATGTGTGAATATATGTGTGAATGTATGTGTGAATGTATGTGTGAATGTATGTGTGAATGTATGTGTGAATGTATGTGTGAATATATGTGTGAATGTATGTGTGAATATATGTGTGAATGTATGTTTGAATGTATGTGTGAATGTATGTGTGAATGTATGTGTGAATGTATGTGTGAATGTATGTGTGAATATATGTGTGAATATATGTATGAATGTATGTGTGAATATATGTGTGAATGTATGTATGAATGTATGTGTGAATGTATGTGTGAATGTATGTGTGAATATATGTGTGAATGTATGTGTGAATGTATGTGTGAATGTATGTGTGAATGTATGTGTGAATGTATGTATGAATATATGTATGAATGTACATCTAAACATATTGCATTCCTCTCACATTGTTAATAGGGGACGATATAAAACCAGATGAATGCATATACGAAGTGGAGTAACCAACGCCGTACTGATAGCAGCCAAAATTTCCGCGTGTTGACAGCACCACGAAGATGGAGTTCTTGTCAATCTGTCCAATGTAAACTTTCCAAGTATCTTTGCCTCGAACCGAGAAGATAATAGTTTTTCTTTATAGGAGGAATAAAGCAAAAAAAAAAAAACCTGCTTTAACATAACTTATTAATTTGTGTTTTACAAAGCTTGTATCAACTCACCCTGTCTGTCTGTCTTCCTGTCTGTCTGTCACGTAAAAAGTTTGAACACGTCATTTCTCCCACACCCTATCTCGGATCAAGTTGAAATTTTGCACAATTATTTCTTGTACCTGACAACACAAGAATCAATTTAAAAAAAATAACCATATTAGATAATTAACTATTGGTAATTAATTATTTTGTTTGGTATCGAACAAGGGAAAGAACTTGTACTTGACAGTTGTGGTGGTATAAATTGAATTAGTCCCATTTAGGAGACTTTATCCTCGAGTTTGTATTCAAGTCATAAAACTTATTTTAAAAATTTAGTTATAAAACGCAGTCAAAAAGCGATTACGGAAACATTCACACACAAAAACCTTTTCACCCACATCCCCTTTGAACTGGTCCAGACGTGATAGGATCACGGAAAGCTAAAAGAATGAAATAGCCCAAAAACAAAAACAACTTGTAAAAATATTTCAAATCTCGCAGACTTATTATCGTAGGTCTATTACACATTTAATTACAAGACATATCTAAATCAATTGATACATTATACTTAACCCTTTCTCTCCTAACTGACGATACCAACGTTGATTCCACCAGAATGTGGTAAATAATTACGGAGAGGAGTTAAATACAGGTTTATATTTTTGGAAAGGTTTTTTTCTCTGTTTCTCTTGTACTACATTCTATTTAACCCTCTCCCTCACCTTTACGTACTACGTACACAAATCGGCATCACTTTCACTCACTCGGGTAGGTTTGACTTTAACTCACCATAGTGTATAGCAGTGATGCCCAGGATACGGCCTGCGGGCCATATCCGGCCCTCGATGTGGTTCCATCCGGCCCGCTTAAAGGTCGGTACAAATGTGGAGGAAATATCCTTCCAAAAAAAAAAAGGTTGAAAAACCTACCTTCATCTACGTTTTTTTTTTCTCTGACGGATTATTACCATGACCTTTAACCTTTGTGCGTTTATTAAACGAAACTGTAGAATCTACCAGGAAAAGTGAACGGATTTTTTACTTTTTTTTTCGGTGGATAAAAGATTGTTAAAGTACACCCAGAGACTAGAGAATGGACGGAAATATTCACCAAAAAAAAAGACTATAAAAATGAGTTTGATGTTGCTATTATATTTTAAGTATAGAAATTACGCTATTTTATGACAGGTTAAAAAAAAACTTCAAATTAATTAATGTAAGTAATGTGATGTAACGGATTTCTTATCAAATAGTTTCGGGGCCTATTTCATTTCGTTTTTTTTGTACCTTTTCGTTCATGTGGCCCGAGACCGGAGTGGCCGGAAATTAAAATGGCCCGCAGGTCGAATATTAGATTGGGCATCACATGAGCAACATGCAGGCCCGCTCAAAATTGTTTACCTCCCTAGCTGAAAGTCTGGAAGAGAAATGTTCGGGTTGTGGTTCTCCATAAGAATGCTGTCCACCCATTTCGCCTTGACCACCAAGACGATGTAGTCGAGAGTGGACGCGTTGTACTGCGGTGTCCTGGAGACCCAAGAGGGTTACTTAAATAGTTTAACTAATAACAGCTATTATATATTGTTATGGCACAATTAGGTGCTAGTCATTTGTTTCGCAGAAAGGGAAAGTTTTGACTTAGAGACAAAGACGTGACTAGTAAAATTAAGACGAGGATTTTAAGACGAATAGTGAAATGTAAATAGACTGCTTTTGACTGCTTTATAAAGAGTCATGTTTTATGGACCTACTTTTGACTGCTTTATAAAGAGTCATGTTTTATGGACCTACTTTTGACGGCTTTATAAAGAGTCAGGTTTTATGGACCTACTTTTGACTGCTTTATAAAGAGTCAGGTTTAATGGACCTACTTTTGACTGCTTTATAAAGAGTCATGTTTTATGGACCTACTTTTGACTGCTTTATAAAGAGTCATGTTTTATGGACCTACTTTTGACTGCTTTATAAAGTCATGTTTTATGGACCTACTTTTGACTGCTTTATAAAGAGTCATGTTTTATGGACCTACTTTTGACTGCTTTATAAAGAGTCATGTTTTATGGACCTACTTTTGACTGCTTTATAAAGAGTCAGGTTTTATGGACCTACTTTTGACTGCTTTATAAAGAGTCAGGTTTTATGGACCTACTTTTGACGGCTTTATAAAGAGTCAGGTTTTATGGACCTATTTTTGACTGCTTTATAAAGAGTCATGTTTTATGGACCTACTTTTGACGGCTTTATAAAGAGTCAGGTTTTATGGACCTACTTTTGACGGCTTTATAAAGAGTCATGTTTTATGGACCTACTTTTGACTGCTTTATAAAAAGTCAGGTTTTATGGACCTACTTTTGACGGCTTTATAAAGAGTCAGGTTTTATGGAGCTACTTTTGACGGCTTTATAAAGAGTCAGGTTTTATGGACCTACTTTTGACTGCTTTATAAAGAGTCAGGTTTTATGGACGTAGTGATTTAGCCTAATGTCATTCGATGGTTCCCTTCATTATTATTAAACTTGTTAATCGATATAGCTCATCAGCATCGAGTACCTTTGTATTTTCGGTCTATCACCTGTGTTAATTGGTTTGATTTTTTGAGTGTTACCTCCTTTTGAATTTAACCACACCAGAAACAGCACGGAGGGGCTAAACATTATGGTATTAACCGGCATGCTACTTATTCAATATGCTTCTTAATAGGGACGTGGTTAGACTTTTGAGCCCCAGTATGCCATCTCGAACACCCGATATAGATTAAGACTTGTTTCCCAAAGTGTGTTCCGCGGAACCATAGCGTTCCGGAAGGCCTGAGTAGGTGTTCCACGAACTAATGAAATAATCAACTTGTAGGCCACACGTGAATGAATCTCTCTAACAATAAATGCAAAGGGCTCCGTTAATTACTCAGATTGTGCGAAGTGTTCCGTAAAGGTAAAATTTTCGGAACCACCGGTTTAAGATATTTGATTAGAAGCTCTGAGTACAAATCCGTGTCCACGCACATTTTCTGGTAGCACTGTGCTGACCACAGAGGGGTCTGGAAAGCCTTAGCTCCAATAAAAGTGGTACTTTACAATAAAAGTTCAAACGATGAACCTTATCCATCAGTATCATAATCTAAGTACATTTGTTTGTAAAGATTGTCTCTCTTTTTTTTAAACTTCGTTGTAATATTCCAATTTATTTACTTGTCTAAATCACACTTACTGTGACTTTATCTCATATCACCATCACACTTACCGTGGCTTTATTCTCATATCCTCATCACACTTACCGTGGCTGGCTTTAGTATCATATAACCATCACACTTACCGTGGCTTTAGTATCATATAACCATCACACTTACCTTGGCTTTATTCTCATATAACCATCACACTTACCGTGGCTTTATTCTCATATCCTTATCGCACTTACCTTGGCTTTATTCTCATATCCTTATCACACTTACCTTGGCTTTAGTCTCATATCCTGATCACACTTACCTTTGCTTTAGTCTCATATCCTTATCCCATTTACCTTGGCTTTAGTCTCATATCCTCATTACACTTACCGTGGCTTTAGTATCATATAACCATCACACTTACAGTGGCTTTAGTATCATATAACCATCACACTTACCTTGGCTTTATTCTCATATCCTTATCCCAGTTACCGTGGCTTTAGTCTCATATCCTTATCCCACTTACCTTGGCTTTAGTCTCATATCCTGATCACACTTACCTTGTCTTTAGTCTCATATCCTTATCACACTTACCTTGTCTTTAGTCTCATATCCTTATCCCACTTACCTTGTCTTTAGTCTCATATCCTGATCACACTTACCTTGTCTTTAGTCTCATATCCTTATCCCACTTACCTTGGCTTTATTCTCATATCCTTATCCCACTTACCTTGGCTTTAGTCTCATATCCTTATCCCACTTACCTTGTCTTTAGTCTCATATCCTTATCTCACTTACCTTGGCTTTAGTCTCATATCCCTATCATATTTCCTATGAATCCCATCACAAAGACGTCTCTTAGCTCTACAACTCGTTCTTTCCTCTAGCTCCTCTTGCCCCTACCTCCCTTTCCCGAAGACGGTCCTGCTCTAGACTTACATAATCATATACTTGAAGTAGAACAGTTCCATGGGGATTATCTGTAGAAAACTTGGGCCTCCCACTTTTGTCTTGGCGCTCTGGACGTACACGACCAGAACTCCGTGGCTGGCGTTGATGTAAGATATGTAATCCTTGAGCTAGACGGAAGAGCCACACAAAATATCAGCAGCAGGCGTAAAAAGCATGTACATGCATCTGCTAGACATAAGCATTTATCATCTAGATTTCACTATTCTACAGATGAAATTATAGACCCGATTATAGAGACGTGTTATTCAGGTGGAATATATTCAGTGACAAGGTATTAAAAGCTTGAAGCAGTTACATAAAATCAAACATTTATGGAAGAAACAACTCTTCGTTGAAACGCTACCAGTGCCGAAAGAAAGTATTTCCCTTCATTGATAACCAACAAAATAATTTTTATCGATTGATTCAGGTTTAGATAGATTCAATAAATTGCTTTCTTCAACTTGATCCGAGTGCCGGCGTGATGGCAGTAACGTGTGCAATTATTTAAGGGGAAAAAAACCCGACATATTTAACCATAGCTGTGAATACTGAAGGACTTATTTCCCTTGTTGGTATCAAACAAGCAAATTAACAACCAGCAATTAATTGACGCGCGGTGGCAGAGCGGTAAAGCGCTTGGCTTCTGAACCGGTGGTCCCGAGTTCGAATCCTGTTGAAGACTGGGATTTTCATTTCAGGATCCTTGTTCGCCTCTAAGTCCACCTAGCTCTAATGGGTACCAGACATTAGTTGGGGAAAACTAAAGGTGGTTGGTCGTTGTGCTGGTCACATGACACCCTCGTTAACCGTAGGCCACAGAATCAGATGACCTTTACATCATCTGTCCTATAGACCAAAAGGGGAACTTTACTTTTACTAAAAAATGAATTGACTAATCGGTTAATTTTTTTTTTATGTATCATCCAAGCCAAGGAAACATTGAGCAAAGTTTCCACTTGATACGAGAAGCTTGTGGTAGAAAAAACTGATCCAAAGTTTTACCAGACAGACGAACAGATTTAAGCTTTGTAAAAATCTTTTCGACAGATGTCAGCCACTTAAAGAGAGGAACCTAAACCGTGTTGTTCAAAAGTAAACAAAATATCTAATATATAAAACTGTGTTAATAAAGAAAATGGATATATCATTCAACCTAATTACACGCGCTTAACTTCAGTTATACAGATCAGTCTCTAAGGTGCTTAAAAAAAAAAGATAGTACAGTAAGACTGATTTCACAGACACATTGAATAACTTGCTTTTGTCCAGTCGTTGGCTTTCCGAAGATATGTCTGTACCACATCTAGATTGCGTCCATCTCTTTTCTTATAGGTGTGTACCATCGTGTTGTCAGTGCCGGCTATAACAACGGTGTAGCCCATTTTGAATGCTTCGATCTCCTTTATTAAAATGAATTGTCGCCCGTAAGTCTCCTGAGGAAGCATCATTTCTTTAAGAGAGAAAAAAATGTAATCAGGCCACATTTTTTTCAAAAACACTTTTTTTAGGGCAGTGGTGCGCAACCTGTTTTAAGTATATTGGCCTGAGAATCATAAATATCGGACACACATTCTTATTATAGGGAATACATATATTATACAAACAAAATACTAATCCAGTGCTAAAATTATCCTCCATGGCTTCAAATTACGCGCGTAATCTATGGGTCTAAACTCTAAACAGTATCTCGCAAAAAGGCCCCTACTTCCATGTTAGCTTTAAGTTAAACATCCCTGACTTAATTGATGCATTCATTATCTTTTGGCGTCACTGTCATCCGTATCGAGTGCTATAAGTTAGCATGAGTGTTGCACAGATTATTTAAGAAATTTGATCAAGAACATCAAAGCTATTATTACTATTTTATTATTATTAATATATTATTAAAGTTTCCCTTTCATGCCTTGCGATCTATGGGGCAGATGATGTTAAGGTCATCTGTTTCAATGGCCAACGTTAACGAGAAGGGTGTCATGTGGCCAGCACAACGACCAACCACATTTGCTTTCCCCACCTTAAGTCAGTTACCCATTAGAGTTGGACTTATTAAGCATCAGCTGCATGGAACATCGTTGCCCATCACAGCCTGTACCCAAGAATTCATCTCAATTTTATGAGAGATAGTCCATAGTTGTTTCGCATCTGAGGGAGAAGGACTTTGTCGCGTAGTTCTTCTAACTCTGTTTTTTATTTCCTCTACTCGTAGTACTTGTACGGGGCGAGTGTCTTGTAGTTTTGTTTTGAATTGATTTGCTACGTCACAAAGTCCGGTGACATCTATTGGCCATTCTTTGTCATGAGGCAGTTCACCTTCTGAGTTTGGTTGAAACGGACGGTGTGTTGGTCCGTAAAAGGTTATTATATCTATAGCCTGTACTAGTTTCTCGGACTTATATTATTCAGTAGGATTTTTGGACCCCTGTTTAGGGGTGCCAGTATTGGAGTTGTATATACTGAGCTCGAGTCTATGCTAGTGTGGGCGTCACTTGCCGTCTCAAAAATATATATTACAGTTTTCAGTGCCATTGTCAAATTGGCGATCATCTGAGGTCGAACTTTACTATTACCGAGGTTGGCAGTTTTGTGACGCCAGTCGGTCAGAGTCTGGCGGACTATGAAACCAGGGTGACAAGTTGATAGCAGCAGCACAGGTGCTTAAATTAATTATTGAATAATATCGTTATATATTATATATATATATATATCCTATATCTAATATATATATTGTCTATTTATCATCCTCATTGTACATAAACATATATCAGTTTCATACAATTAAATTCATTTCGTTGTTGTTATTTTATCCATCCACCTAGTTCGTTACTCTATGTACGACTGTGTGTGAATGATGTTCTTATCAGGCTGAACCTCGGGACCTTAATGGTGTACAGCTATTGAACAACACATATAATTCCTAAACCTGACAGCCCTAAGCATTTAAACATACAGATAACAGGTTTTTTTTTCAAGTCTTATGATCAATAGTGACTTTAACTCTACCTATCAATTAGTCTGTTGTACCGTTGGGGCACCATGCAAGATCTGTCGACCGTCTTTCTCCATTCCTCTCTCTGTCTTTTTCCTTAGAACCTCTTTCAATGGCAGGCCCGTCCATTCTTTTATGCTGTCTTCCCATCGCTTTCTCTGCCTGTCTCTTCTTTTTCCTTGTACAGTTCCCTGAAGGAAGGTCTTTCCGAGCCCCGAAGACCTTGTAATATGGCCGTAGATTTTTATCTTGCGTTTTTTTACGATAGTTAGCAGGTCATCATGGGGTCCAATTGCTACAGAGCTAGAGAGGAGGATCTTAGCAATGAAATAGAGATGCTACAGAAGGATCATAGCTGTCACATTTAAAGTCCGCAAGAGATTAGAGACATGGTTACTGCAGCAATTGGAACCAATAGTGACCTGATAACTATTGTAAAAAAAAACAACGAATCTCGCATGGTGCCCCAACGGTCCAACAAATTAAGGGGGGGGGGGTGAATTTTGAGTTTTGGCACATCGGCACAGTTTAGGCCATCTCGTTCCCCGTAATCCTGTAAGGGCTAACTTCTATACAGTTAAATCATTAAAAACAAGGTCTATTCACAGTTAAAATAGTAAAGGTAGTTAAAGGGATAGGTAAAGAAAAAGGGTATGAAAAGTAAAGTGCACTTACCTACAATATAATTCTCCTCCTCTCTTTCTTCCGACTGACACACCATGCCATCATTGAGGGACCTACAATTACCTGTGACAATACCAATGGGCTTTTCCCCAATCACTGTAGAACCTTTAAAACAAGAAAAACTTTAGAAATACTAAAAATATTAGAATTATACCACCACACGTGTCAAGTACGATTTCTTTCCTTTGTTCAATATACCAAAAAAATAATATAAATTACCATTATTGAATTAAAAAATTGGTTAATTTTTTTTATTGATTCTTGTGTTGTTAAAAAAAAAAAAAAGAAATAATTGTGCAAAATTCCAGTTTCATCCTAGATTTAGTGTGGGAGCAATAACGTGTACTAACGTTTTTACCATACAGACATATTGAGTTGATATAAGTTCTCCATTCAGTTTTGTGATCTATGGGGCATATGATGTGAATGGCATCTGTTTCTATTGCCTATGGCTAACAAGGGTGTCATGTAGCCAGCACAACAACCAACCGCCTTTACTTTTCCACAACTAATGTCAGGTACCCATTTAAGCTGGGTGGACTCAAAGCACCACAAAAATCCCGTACTTAATAAATCCCAGCCTTCACCAGCCCTAATTAACTCCCCCTACTCGTTCACATCTCTATTCTAAAATTGTTTCGCTAGTTTGTTTTACATGTTTTGAATGTCCCTCCCGAGTTAAAGGTAATCCACTTCCTAGCCCAGGACTCCTGCAGCAGGCAGGGTTTGAACCCGAGATCACCGAGACGATTAAAACGACGGTCCAGCTCACATACCGCAAAACCAGGCTACCGTCTTTGACCTTGTATTTAGGTATCTTGACGTTTTGTTTGCAAACACTTTGACCCATCCAATCAGACATGAGTTCAAGGTTCATCGTTCAAGGCCTTCCTATTACAAGTACGCAAGCAATCAATCATGAGTAAAAATGTGTCTATTTCCTTAACATTCATTAAGTGTTGAACCGAGGCTCCCAGGCGAATGTGGAAGGCAGTCCTGTCGGCGGATACCCTCCCAATAGTGTACGTCTCCTCAACTATTCTTAGTTTAAAACCTACATCTACGGTGCTAATGTAAACTTAGTTAACGAACGAGCTATCTGTAGCCACCATAGTCGCATTTTCCTACACAAGTATTTTGGTAATTTGTCATATAAGAGGTTAATTTCTTGGCAATATGACATTTGACGCACACTTCTGCCCCATTGAAGATGTCAAATAGCTTCAAATGAATTTAAGTTGATATTTAATACAAATTTTGACGCACATACGCTCAGCCCCCATCACTGTTTCGTTTACATAACTTTGTATGTGGTAAATTACAACTCATTTTAATTCTTGTATAAATACATTTGTGTAGGAAAAGTGGTAGTCACAGAATGGAATATGTGACAAGAGGAGGACTCACCTGTTAATGAGCCCTGACACCCTTCCTTATCGCATGACGAGAAGGCGTAAGGTTTAAGCCTGCAATAATTTGAAAGGTCTATTTATCTAATAGTTGGATAGGTCTATCTGTCTAATAGTTGGTCAGTTGTGGGTTTTTTTAATCTCATAGTTTGACATATTTATTTAATAGTTTACGTGCTTTAGTGCTAATTTCATCGATTGACAAAAAATTCTTTACCTAAATAGCTGCATTTGAATAGAGTGACCGTTCTTGAAGATGACCCCCGAGTGGTTGTAGGAGAAGTCTGATCTGTTACTCTGGAAGGTCAGAGTGATGATGTTAGGTTCTTCACTGGTCATTACTACCAGGGAGTACTTGTACCTGGGGTAGGACAATACAAGGACTTATGTATACAGGACAGTAGGACGCTGCTTGTTTCAGCACGAAACTCGTATCCCTGCGTTACGTGTAACAATCGATCCAAAACTACAACTGGCGTGAGCTGTCATGTTTGTGATTGAAACAAGCAGAATTTAAAAAATAAATACTTTAACAAGAAAAACACGTCTTATATAAGGTAAAGAACTTCAAATCACAGGCGCATCTCTCAATACTGTTATTTATCGTTAGTATGAAACTCTTCAATATAGGTATCTTATACTACTCAGACTTCATTTCGATTCAACCTCGAAATTCAATCGAAATCCACTTTCTCTCTCTCGCATTCTCTCTCTTTCTTGTTATCTCTCACTTTTTCTCTCTCTCTCTCTCTCTCTCAAACGTCCTAATCCTCTTTCTCTCAATTTTTTAAAGTCTTTTTTTCCTCCTATATGATTCTCTCTCTCTCTCTTTCTCTGTCTCTCTCTTTTTCTCTCTCTCTTTCCTTTTTTCTTTTTTTTCGTTATCTCTTTCTGTTCTCTCTCCCTTTTACTCTGTTTCTTATTCTCTCTTTTTCTCTCTTATTCTCTCTCTTTCTCTCTTATTCTCTCTCTTTCTCTCTTATTCTCTCTCTTTCTCTCTCTATTTCTCTTTCTATCTATGATTCTATCTATCTCTTTCTCTCTATCTATTTCTGTCTCTCTTTATCTTTCCCTCTGTCTCTCTTTTTCTACCTCTCTCTCTGTTTCTCTCTCTCTCTCTCTCTCTCTCCGTCTCGCTCTCTTTCTCTCTCTAAGTCTATTTCCTCTCCTTCCCCTCTCTCTCTGTCAAGGGAAAATCAAAGTCTGGAAGGGAGTCCACTTACCCAAACGTCACTGCGTGGTACCTCCTGCCCCACCCCGCTACTGGCACGGCCTTGAAGGTCTCCTGGCCCCGAACACCTTCGTGGATACTCACCATAATGTTTACAGGCCACGAACTCAAGACGCATATGATTGGAATAACGCCCGAACCAGGTTCTGGGCTGGCAAAATAAAAAATTGATACTTATTATTATATATATTATAGCTTTTATATAGCGCTACTTTCATGCTTATAGCATGCTCAGAGAGCTTTTGGTCCAATCTCATTTGTGGACCGGTGGGGGGGTATCTAGGAGTTGGTTTTCCGTGCTGCCTTTAGGCGCTCAGTAAACACAACTCTGCCCGAGTCGGGTGTCGAACCTGGAGCCCCCTTCTAGGTAGCCAAGTTCAAGCGCACTTGGCCTCTCGACCACGCTTCCCACGTGTCAATTAGTTCATTGTATCCTCACTATTGGAGATGTACTCACATAGAGGCTTTTCGGATTATCTGACATAAAGAATTTGGATGTATAGATAAGTGATGTATTTTATTATTTTATTATAACTTATCACCATTTCAGAATTAGTAAAGTAGAACCTACATTTTCTTGTTCTTTTGACTCAAGCTGAAAGTTGTTCATATTAGTTGGCAACTGTGAACTTTCATTATAACAACCTTGACATTGTTTCTAGTGTCTATTTTATTTTTCAAAATATCTCCAGAACCTTCTATTTTTCATTTTCTCTCTTATTTTGTTCCCCGATTCCATTATATCGTCAGGACATGTCTTCATTTCGCTTTCTGTTCTTTTTCTTTACATTTTATTGCTTAAAGAAATCAAACCATGTCTTACAACTCAAACAGTAAACAGCGATCTAATTTCTTAAATAACTGTTGTCTAAAAATACTTAGTCTTTCTATTTTGATGGTGTTTATTTTTATTTTTCTATTTTATTTGGGGCCATCAAACTCACTTCTTCTAGGGCAGGGGTTCTCAGCCTGTTTGTCGCGACCCCTTGCAGGGTCGATTGACGATTTGTCAGGGGTCGCCTAAGACCATTGAAAATATGGATTGTATTTTGTCTATTCTTCTATAGCTGTGGGGGGGGAGGGTCCGCAGCAGAGGTGGGGATGTAAATAGGGGTCGCCGAGCTTAAAAGGTTGAGAACCGCTGTTCTAGGGCCTCCTATTACCTAAGGCCGGGTCTGCGCAGACCCCGGTGAACAACGGTCTTGACTACATTAGATATTGCAAAATATTAAGGTCGCAGCTGGGTTAGCGTGGTCATGTGAAACACTGGCATAATCATTATTCTCCGGAACTGAAGATATATAGGTCTTATATTGTCATATATTATTGTAGAATAGTATTTTAACATATTGATGTAACATACAAAAGTAAGATACCTATTGTAAAATACTTTTGTAACAAACAATAACAGATAAAAGAATTAAATAATCAAGGGAACAAAAAGCAGAAAAAACAATATTGCGTTCTTAACAAAAGATTAATAGAACCAACAAACTCAAATATTTCTTTAATACTAATGTGATATTTAACTCACTAATAATTCTGTTCTATATACAATACTTTGGGCTGATTAAAGTTGACAAAGAGACTGATATTGTTGTCCATGCGATTATGTTGTGTAAAATAAAAAAACTGCATGATTTGAACCTAAAAGCAAGTAAAATTTGCAAAAGTTATTTTTTAAAAAAAGACAACACCTCCTTTACCAAGCTGATATGTATTTTGTACGTGCGATTACTTTGCTTTAAATATGACTAGATTAAAAGAGGTTTCTAGCTTGGATATAGGCCTAGAGATCCAGACTTAAAAGGCGGTGCGCAAAATGTTCCTGAAAGTCTATTTATAGATTTCACTCTTTAATGTAGACATGCGGGAATACCCGTTGATGTAATTGTGTTCAAGAGAAAGATTTCCTTTCTATATAATTATAGTAGAAATAGAAGAGTGAAGTTTCCCCTTTCAGACCTTGCGATCAATGATATGATGTAAAAGTCCTCTGTTTCTTTGGCCAACGTATAACGATCATAGTGTCATGTGGCCAGCACAGCGACCAACCACCTTTACTTTCCCCAACTAAAGCCAGGTACCCATTAGAGCTGGGTGGACACAAAAAATCCCGGTTTCAAATCCCAGTCTTCACCTAGATTCAAACAAAGGACCCCAGGTTCGGAAGCCAGGCGCCTAACCACTCAGCCGCCGCGCCTCCTATATTATTATACTTCCAAAAAATATATCGGTCAAACCAGAGTTTTCCCTGTGTGACCAATTTATTTTTACCCAAAGATATACATAAACATTCAAATTTCTATAGTTAGAGCCTTTTTCGAGAACGTGTCCACCGAGGTTTTTTTTTTTTTTTTTTTTTTACTTACGACTTTTTTTCTTCTTTTTCTAATGAAGACTTTGCAGGCTGAGACATGGAGTTGTAACAAAAATAAATGCAAAGCTTGTACGAAGTGACTTAACTGTGTAGGTTACGTGAGCCTCTTATACTATAGTATTTTTATGTTGCTTATGTAATACAAATAATAATAGTAACGTCGACATTGAAGTGTCACTATCCTGTAAGGCTAGAGAAACGAAAAGGATATGAACAAATCAACGAGGCGAAGCCGGGGTTGAATGCTAGTATTAATATAAACTGAGTATCACATCACCTGGACAGTCGTCGTGGTGTACTCAGTGTAGATATGGAGGTACACACTTGGGATCTTGGTCTTTTGACTTTTGGTCAGGAACCCAGGTGTCGTAATGAGAAACTCAGTTCCAGAAGCCGTGCTTACAGCTGTGACAGCTGGAGGACGCCGATAAACGTGTAAATATAAACTGTTTTATTAAGTAATTTGTATTAAACTTCACTGCGTGTTGCAGAAATTTACGAATAGAACACAAAATAGAATATAAAAAAATACTTTAAGAAAAAAACAAAGCTTATATTAAGCGTACGTGTATCGATTAGATGGGATCAATCGTGTAATTAAATTTGTAATAGATCTAGTCTAACAATAAAAAATCTTTTACAAAAAAAAAAAGGACTTGGATGGAAACGATCAGAATTCAAACTCATGACTCAAGCCTTCTCAAGCCAACACGTTTACCATTCTTCTAGCATATCTATTGTTTCTGTAGTCGCATCCTGTTTTGTCGTGTTGTGTTCACTAAAACTCAGACTAATATATATAATGGGAAATAATTCAGCTTATACTACCACTTCAGTCAAGTACTAGTTCTTTCCCCTGTCTGAGCTACCAAACATAATAATTTATAGACTAATTAGTAAATTTTTTGTATTGTAAGGTAAAAAAAAAATGTTTGTGCAAATTTGAACTTGATTCGAGATTGGATTTGGGAGAAATAAATACAAACTTTTGACGAGACACAGTGAGTTGGTATAAGCTTTGTAAAAAGGGGTTTCAATTGGACTTATTACAGACGGAGAGTTTAGGTTTGAGACCTCCAACTCTTTAGAGAAGTTTGACACAATACTTTCACACTAGAAAGCAAGCGAATTATAACCTAGTTCCAATGTTCCTTTAGTTCCAATAAACTCTATCTGAAGATGTTCTTAAAACCTTTTTTTTCTATGGCTGCGTCCTATAACTTAAGCCCTACCAATTGTTCTGTGGTCTTCACTTTCAATGATTGGGCCTTAACTTTATAACAACTCTGCTTCAATGGCTTCCATTATCTGCAATGTACTTACAGGTCATGAGATCCTCCAGGACAAGGAATGACAGCAATTGAAGCACATTGAACATATTTCACTGACCTACAGTCTATGGTGTTTATCTGTGAAATTAAAGCAGGGGTACGTTGTTCGTTTTCTTTCATTAAAAAACTTTTATAATTTTTTTTTATATTTCTCTTTATATCCTCTGAGTCTTTTTAGTATCGGTCTAGGTCAGCGGTTCTCAACCTTTTAAACTCGGCGACCCCTTTTTTTTACAATCCCCCACTCTGCCGCGACCCCCATGCACACAGCAATAGAAGAATAGACAAAAACAATCCATATTTTTCATGGCCTTAGGCGACCCATGGCTAATCGTCAATCGACCCCCAAGGAGGTCGCGACCCATAGGATGAGAATCCCTGGTCTATGTAGTCAACTCAAGCCTGAAATGTATAAAAACTTTTCTGCTACTTATTATGTGTTAATTTTTTTATGTCGATGAAGGCCTCGTGGCCCAAACGCATCGTTTTTTTGTTTTTACTTGGTACAGCGAGGATTCATATATTTATTGTTATTGTACTTTCTAAACATTTCCTATCTACATCAAGTGTCGTCATCAGATGAAATGACTGTCATTTTAAGACTTCTATATCAGTTTCGTCTCTTAGAACTTTTTGAAACTGTAATGAACTTTGTGACTACAGAGCGTGAAAATGTAAATAGTGACCATGAGTGAGGTGTGACCGGACGTAAGGTAGTAGAGGAAATCTTAGGTTTTAGTTATTTGGGGGGGGGGGGGTTAAGTAGATCCAATTAGTCGAGAGAGGTTAGTTGAAGTATGCAGTCAGACGTTGTTACAAGTATGTAGTCAAGAGAAGTACTTTGGTGGAGTTTCATTGCTAGTTGAGATACTAAGTGTCAAGCTATATTAGTTGAAATTTAGTTATACTTTGGTGGAGTTCCATTGCTAGTTGAGATACTAAGTCAAGCTATATTAGTTGAAATTTAGTTATACTTTGGTGGAGTTCCATTGCTAGTTGAGATACTAAGTCAAGCTATATTAGTTGAAATTTAGTTATACTTTGGCAGGGTTCCATTGCTAGTTGAGATACTAAGTCAAGCTATATTAGTTGAAATTTAGTTATACTTTGGTAGAGTTCCATTGCTAGTTGAGATACTAAGTCAAGCTATATTAGTTGAAATTTAGTTATACTTTGGCAGGGTTCCATTGCTAATTGAGATACTAAGTCAAGCTATATTAGTTGAAATTTAGTTATACTTTGGTAGAGTTCCATTGCTAATTGAGATACTAAGTCAAGCTATATTAGTTGAAATTTAGTTATACTTTGGCAGGGTTCCATTGCTAATTGAGATACTAAGTTAAGCTATATTAGTTGAAATTTAGTTATACTTTGGTAGAGTTCCATTGCTAGTTGAGATACTAAGTCAAGCTATATTAGTTGAAATTTAGTTATACTTTGGTGGAGTTTCATTGCTAGTTGAGATACTAAGTGTCAAGCTATATTAGTTGAAATTTAGTTATACTTTGGTAGGGTTCCATTGCTAGTTGAGATACTAAGTCAAGCTATATTAGTTGAAATTTAGTTATACTTTGGTGGAGTTCCATTGCTAATTGAGATACTAAGTCAAGCTATATTAGTTGAAATTTAGTTATACTTTGGTAGAGTTCCATTGCTAATTGAGATACTAAGTCAAGCTATATTAGTTGAAATTTAGTTATACTTTGGCAGGGTTCCATTGCTAATTGAGATACTAAGTTAAGCTATATTAGTTGAAATTTAGTTATACTTTGGTAGAGTTCCATTGCTAGTTGAGATACTAAGTCAAGCTATATTAGTTGAAATTTAGTTATACTTTGGTGGAGTTTCATTGCTAGTTGAGATACTAAGTGTCAAGCTATATTAGTTGAAATTTAGTTATACATTGGCAGGGTTCCATTGCTAGTTGAGATACTAAGTCAAGCTATATTAGTTGAAATTTAGTTATACTTTGGTGGAGTTCCATTGCTAGTTGAGATACTAAGTCAAGCTATATTAGTTGAAATTTAGTTATACTTTGGTGGAGTTCCATTGCTAGTTGAAATACTAAGTCAAGCTATATTAGTTGAAATTTAGTTATACTTTGGTAGGGTTCCATTGCTAGTTGAGATACTAAGTCAAGCTATATTAGTTGAAATTTAGTTATACTTTGGTGGAGTTCCATTGCTAGTTGTGATACCAAGTCAAGCTATATTAGTTGAAATTTAGTTATACATTGGCAGGGTTCCATTGCTAGTTGAGATACTAAGTCAAGCTATATTAGTTGAAATTTAGTTATACTTTGGTGGAGTTCCATTGCTAGTTGAGATACTAAGTCAAGCTATATTAGTTGAAATTTAGTTATACTTTGGTGGAGTTCCATTGCTAGTTGAAATACTAAGTCAAGCTATATTAGTTGAAATTTAGTTATACTTTGGTAGGGTTCCATTGCTAGTTGAGATACTAAGTCAAGCTATATTAGTTGAAATTTAGTTATACTTTGGTGGAGTTCCATTGCTAGTTGAGATACCAAGTCAAGCTATATTAGTTGAAATTTAGTTATACTTTGGTAGAGTTCCATTGCTAGTTGAGATACTATGTTAAGCTATATTAGTTGAAATTTAGTCATACTTTGGTAGAGTTCCATTGCTAGTTGAGATACTAAGTCAAGCTATATTAGTTGAAATTTAGTTATACTTTGGTAGAGTTCCATTGCTAATTGAGATACTAAGTCAAGCTATATTAGTTGAAATTTAGTTGAAATTAGCTTCAGTAGAAGAAACAAGTCAACTTTTAGTTGAAGCTAGTAAGCTGAAGTTACCAGTTCTAGCAGTGGACAGGAAAGTATTTTAATTGAAGCAAGAAGTTATTATGTTCATAGAATCATGAAATTTGGATTGATATCATTTAAATTAATGTCATGTTTTATTAAGGTCTACATGCAGTCTTCATCATTTTTATTTTGCAAGTAGTTCCTAAAATGGACTTCAAAACGTACGGACCACGTAGAAACCATTGATAAAACATTTAAAGAAAAAAAAATATCACGTGATAACCTTTTTTGATTCGGTTGTAAGTTATATTGTAGAGATAAAGAAACGCGTGACGGAATGTTGTTTGTTTACGATTTGGTGAAAGAGGTCCCTTGTTGTCGGTACTGCAATGCTGCTTATGAATGAAAGGCATCGTACATAATTAATGTCATGATATTCATCAGTGATATCCTTCGCATCTTCTTATTTAGGAATGTCAGACAGATCTCTGCACTGACGTTCGTTGAGTTGAAGGGTAAGCTCCTAGGTCCTACATGTCATACAACCTTAACGAAAACAAGGCAACTATCTTATCTTATACATTACAGACGTTACTATATCGATGTGCTAAATTTTCTCCTGCATCTTTCTATACAGAAGTCGATTTCACTAATGTCTTGTGATAGGCCCTGCCCTCGTAGCTGTTGTTGGTTGTCTGACTTCGACAGATTACTCTGGAGATGTCTGGGTGTCTTGTACGATTGTCAACTATGTTCGTGTGTCTCTATACAAACTAATAATACTAAGTGTCACACTACACTAGTGTTTCTTAAAGGTTTGGAAACACTGGTCTATACTATTGGTTTCTCTTCTTATCTTATATAATTCTGTTTAGAATTCTAGATCTATTATTATATTATATTATATGTTAATATTAAAACCAATACTTACAGCCTAGACTAGATCTATTGTTCTAGAATCAGGAAGTAAGATCATCTAGATCTAGATCTATATCAAATCTAGATTAGTCTATTTAATTTCTATTCAATTTATTGAACAAGACATATCCAGATGTAAATAGAGAGATATCACCTATACTTTCTCCAGATATAACAATACTGTAGTTCGATGTTGTTTTGAAAATATATTTTTAAAATTTTGTTTCAAATTGAATGTTTATTTTTCTCGTGTCTTTTTCCCGTAACTATTTTTTGTCAAGTCAATGGCAAATCGAACATTTATATTTTTTCAGTGCAGAGCATTAAATTATTATTTGTTATTATTTAGCAATTACGCATCAATACAGTTGTTATAACAATTGACTTACTTAATAAGACTTATGTCAACCCACTATATACTGGGATACTTTGACTGACTGGACTGTGGTTTTTAAGAGTTAGTTTTTACTGATAAATAAAAAATCTGCAGCGGCCATCGCGGTACTGCTATCCCATAATATTACAAAAACTGAAATAGAAAAATTATCAAAATTCGAATGGCTGTAAATGTTGAGTTGTTTCCTAAGTTAAGCGTTTAGGTTCTTTAATCACGGACTAATGTGCAGGCTAATAGATTTCAAGTCGAATAATAGATCTACATTCCTGTTCCATGATTGGGCTCCAGTTCCATGATTGGGCTCTAGTTCCATGATTGGGCACTAGTTCCATGATTGGGCTCTAGTTCCATGATTGGGCTCTAGTTCCATGATTGGGCTCTAGTTCCATGATTGGGCTCTAGTTCCATGATTGGGCACTAGTTCCATGATTGGGCTCTAGTTCCATGATTAGGCTCTAGTTCCATGATTGGGCTCTAGTTCCATGATTGGGCTCTAGTTCCATGATTGGGCTCTAGTTCCATGATTGGGCACCAGTTCCATGATTGGGCACTAGTTCCATGATTGGGCACTAGTTCCATGATTGGGCACTAGTTCCATGATTGGGCTCTAGTTCCATGATTGGGCTCCAGTTCCATGATTGGGCTCTAGTTCCATGATTGGGCTTAATCGATTAAGAGTTTGAAATCTACGTGATAAAGAGAATTATTATCGGATATTCCCGAACATATGACGTCAAACGTTAAAGAGAGAGAGAGAGAGAGAGAGGTTTTTTAACGTGGCTATATGTCGTGAAATATTTGGCGATCATCCAGACCAAATCAATAAAAGAGAAATATACTCGAAAAAAAGTTGGCATTGAGACTTGCGTGCCACGCTAGACAGCAAGGAATGCAACACACCAAGATATAAAACATACAAAGACATGCAACACACCAAACATGGAACACACCAAGACATAAAACACAGCAAGACATAGAACAGACCAAGACATAGAACACATCAAAACATAGAACACAGCAAGACATGCAACACACCAAGACACAGAACACACCAGGACATAGAATAGACCAGGACATAGAACACATCAAAACAAAGAACACAACAAGACATAGAACACACCGGAACAGACCAAGACTAACAACACACAAAAACATAGAACACAGGAAGACATAGAACAGACCAAAAACATACAACACACCAAAACATAGAAGACATGCAACAGACCAAGACAGAACACACAAAGACATAGAACACACCAAGACATAGAACACACCTAGACATAGAACACACCAAGTAATAGAACACACCAAGACTTAGAACAAACCAAGAAATAGAACACACCAAGACATACTACACACCAAGACATATGCCGAAAATGTGGAAATGTAGGTGAGTCAATTGAACACATAAATGCAGGATGTTTAGCCCATAGACATAAATAAATATAGACTGGAAAAAGGAAGTAACTTCATGTAACTTGAAAACATGTATATCTATTGTATTCGGATTTTCGAATTCTGAAAAATTGAAAAATTGCATGATCTTCAGTCTTAGAGATTAAACAAAACTCCTAGACATAAATAAAGTACACAGAAATGCAAGTCACAAATTTTCGTTTCATAAAACTCTATTATCGGCCAGTCTATATTTATTTATGTCTATGGTTTAGCCTTATCGGAATCAGCCTATCTAGGTCACCATAACCAAGTTGCAAAGCTAATAAACCAGCACGTGGCTTTGGCACACAATTTGATCGGTAAGGATACTCCTCCTTCTTACAAATACTCTCCACAAGAGGTTCTCGAGTCTACTGAACATCTACTGAACTGGGATAGGCCTATTTCGACCGACAAAAAGGTAGTTTTAATCGCCCTGATCTGCTGCTGACCGATAAAAAAGAAAAAGCCGCTACCATTATTGACATCGCCGTACTACTATCTCATAATTTTAAAAAAACTGAGCTGGAAAAACAACGAAAATATTGGAACCTTGGCTTGGAGATTAAGCGTTTATGGAAGTTATCTAAAAAACAATATACCCCATTGTCATATCAATCGAGGGAATAATAACAACTGACCTCAGAGAGACCTTCAAGGCCCTTGACATTCATAGGAACATTCTCGTTGCCTGTCAGATGGCGGTACTGCTGCAGACCTGCCACATCACCAGAAAATTCCTCGGTGGAAACTGATAAAGGGACTACAATGAATTTTGTTTCCCTTTAACGAAAATCGACCCTGTCTGCGACAGAGAATGAATACTCGTTCTTTTCTAACATAATAATCATAAAGGCTTGCCTTCGAGTCCTAAGATTAATGAGGGCTGCAGTATTTCCCTCGGCTACGCAGCCCCAACTGTGACCTACATATTTTGACACATTCAGGGAAAGCATAGCCATTATCCGACGGTGGTATATTAAGATTTTCTTTTCGCCGTCTCCGTCTGTCCTCGGCAGTGGATTTTCTTTTGGTCTCAAATGTGTATCTCGCGGCCTTTGTGAGTGACCTCCAGCTGTCTCGTTCTGAGGCCGTATGCAACCAGTTTGCTCTCTTCTATGTCAACAAAGGAAAGTTGGCGCCAAAAGCTGGTCTTTAAAGCGTTTCTGTGGGGCACCTCTGTTACGTCGACCACCTTTTAGCTCACCAAAAAGGACTACTATAGGCATACTATATGAAGACATTAATTACAGCAACTTCAGCAACCATTAACTCTTTCTCTCCGTAATTATTTTCCACGTTTCGGCGGAATTCTTCATTTTCCTTAGTAGTATTTCACTCCCCTTGTTTGATTAAGCCCAATAACGTTTCCGTTGGCTATTAAAGAGGAATGCGTGCTCTTTTTAAATAAGACAAAGTCAAGTGTATAAAATCAAACATTAATTTAATATAATGAACTCAAATCAACGTTGGTCTCGTCAGTTAGTAGGGAAAGAGTTAATGAATAGCGAGAGACACTGAACATAATACGAAACAAACCAACAATGAGCAGTGAGACCCTCCCCTCCCCTTGTCCTCTTTCACATATTTTAGTTTTTAATAATGACCTTTCTGCTATGACCCTTGACCCTTTCCTATTCTATTATATGCAATAGTTTGTTTTTTTCTGTAGGCTCACATTTACAAATGGATTCTGAATAAAGGTTTTTATTTTATTTTTTATTTGTTACTACTAGTTTAATTATTAATTTGAGTTTGAGTTATTTGCATATTTTTATTATTTGTAACTGCCTTTGTAGCGCTTGAGCTTTGTGGCAAAGCAAAATAAAATGGTTAAATTGTTTAATTGTTATATTTTTAAATTGCTGCTAGTCCAGAAAATAATCAAAGTTTATTTTCAATGTTGACGTGCTTTAACCTTTTACTGGACAATGTGCAGTCAAGCGTGAAACCCTAATCCTGTCTATATTAAGATCTCTACACATTCTGAAATCTATTTTGTAAGTTATAATAAAAAGTTGGCGTAGAAAAAGAGTCGGAAAAAAAACGTCTTTTAAATTAATTGTACAAATTAAGAAATAAGAAATAGTCTGGAAAGAAAAATATAACATACAGTAACGTGTTCAGAAAATTATGTTCAGTTCCTAGCGTTAATTCCTATTCTTCCAGTTCATGCCATTTTCTTTTGATTATATATTTTTACAACGCAAAAAAATGTGAAAAAATGTTTCCCTTTGAGTATTACGCTTACTTGATGGACCTGTTATCTCAGGAGAACAGAGCTACTGCTACTCTATTTGTTAGACATGTTTCAAATGTTCCTTCAGAATTAAAGATCACTACCTCCTAGCACAAGCCTCCCGCAGGACTGAGGGGGATGGTGGAGGGTTTGAACCCTGGAGCATCGAGACCACAGTCCAGATTGCATACAACACGACCAAGATGACATCCTGTCCGGTCAAGTGAGATTCATTTATCAATAAAAGACTGCTTCAATTATTTGCTTGCATTAATATTTTGATTGCACCACAATGTGAGACTACTGTTAACACTCCTATACTTCAAATGTACACACGTTCAGCCAGCTTCCTCTTCTCTGGCGTCATTTCCGTTCAACTGTACATTCACACTGCAGCGTGCTACATTTACACCTTAGAGCGCTACATGTACACCTTAGAGTGCTACATTTACACCTTAGAGTGCTACATTTACATCTTAAATTGCTACATTTACACCTTAGAGCGCTACATGTACACCTTAGAGTGCTACATGTACACCTTAGAGCGCTACATTTACATCTTAAATTGCTACATTTACACCTTAGAGCGCTACATTTACATCTTAAATTGCTACATTTACACCTTAGAGCGCTACATTTACATCTTAAAGTGCTACATTTACACCTTAGAGCGCTACATTTACATCTTAAAGTGCTACATTTACACCTTAGAGCGCTACATTTACATCTTAAATTGCTACATTTACATCTTAGAGTGCTACATTTACACCTTAAAGTGCTAGATTTATACTTTAGAGCTATATATTTACACCTTAGAGTGCTACATTTACACCTTAGAGTGCTATATTTACACCTTAAAGTGCTACCTTTACACCTTAAAGTGCTACATTTATACCTTAGAGCTATGTATTTACACCTTAGAGTGCTACATTTACACCTTAGAGTGCTACATTTACACCTTAGAGTGCTACCTTTACACCTTAAAGTGCTACATTTATACCTTAGAGCAATATATTTACACCTTAGAGTGCTACATTTACACCTTAGAGTGCTACATGTACACCTTAGAGTGCTACATTTACACCTTAGAGTGCTACATGTACACCTTAGAGTGCTACATTTATACCTTAGAGTGCTACATTTACACCTTAAAGAGCTACATTTACACCTCAGCGCACTACATATGTACAACTTCGCAATTACACCACATTACCCTGTTATTATATAGTACCCTCCCGACCTGTTTGGCATGCTCGTTGAACATCAAGTGCTTAAACATGTAACATAGCACACACCTAATTTCATTCAGCAATTCAAGCTATAAATAAACTAGAGTATGAATATATCCTTGACTGCACGGAGTAGAAACATATACACAACTTATAAAATTATCATTCTAATTTGAACATTTCAAAATTCCAAAATACAATTAGGATAGACTGACTATACTAAACTGTCTGATATACAATCTTCTATGGCAGCCAGCTGCCTCAATTTCAATTTTCAGCCATTGTTAACGTTTCATCGTATGATCGTTCTCTCTTTCTGTCCTCTAAATGCCTCTAATGGAGAAAGATGGCCAACAGATCTTGTTTGGTTCCCCAACGGGTCAACAGATAAAGGGATATGTGAAGGTGAAGGTGATTGCGTTTACTGTCTGCCACTGCTTTATCTCTTCAATTATGTACCGAGCTTCCTCATTGGTGGCTTGACACCTTGTGACCATGTGTTGGGGTCCAAGACCATTAATCTTATAAGTGTGTGTCCAAAGCCAAGCGAGCATATCACTTTGATATCTGGCAATTATCTTTTTTTTTTATTTCAAATTAAGGAAAGTCCTGAGAATGCTTCTGGTAAGTCGGGAATTCTAGCAAGAAATACTGGTCACAAAACCTCATCCGTGTCGCAATACAAACAAATTAAAGGCTGGCTGAATGACGCGTCTGAAACTAGTTTAGAAGCCTATCTTCTTTTTAAATCTTTGGAACTTACACATTTTAAAATATCGTCAGCCAATACCTTGGCGACATGAGGATATTCTTTTTCCAAAGCTTTTTTAAATTCTTCAAACGCTTTCTCAGTTTCGTTGTCCATAAGAAAATTGAAGAAAAGCTCGTTGGCTAATGCCCTTGTTGAGGCCTGACTAACCATTGTTCTTTCGTCATACGAGAAGGCGTCGCCTTGAAACATGTAGTCGGCCAGCTTTCTGGCGTCGATCTCTGTTTTCAGGTAACGGAAATTTCTTCTCACAGCTTGTTTATCTAGTTCAGGACTGAGTGGACTGCGACCTGGTTAGAGAAATTAAACAAGTTACTGTTGGATGCGTGTTGCATTGTTTAACATGTCAGAATGACTTTACTCCTATTTAGTTATAAGTGAAAAGGCCGTTAACAAAAACATAAATTGTCAGTTTGTTTTTAGTCAGATAAAGAAGCATTGTAAAATTATCCCTTTCAGACCTTGTGATCTATTTGGCGAATGATGTAAAGGTCATCTGTTTTAACGAGGGTGTCATGTGGCCAACACAACGACCAACCGCCTATACTTTCCCTAACTTAGGTCAGGTACATATTAGAGCTGGGTGGACTGAACTCCTATTGAAAAAACAGAGCAGGAAGGACTCAATCCTCCCGTAGTTCTCTGGCAAGAAACTTGGCCGTCCGGCGTATTGCCTCATAGCTACCATACAAGAAGTCGAGTGACTGCTCAGACACGTCCCCCCTTAGCTCCGGAGCTGGGGACACTCGTACAAGACGTGCGACACTGTTTCGACGCTCTTTCCACAGTGACGGCATCGGGAGTCAAAGTTCGGACTCAGAAATTTCTGTCTTCACCAGGATTCGAACCAGAGACCCCTAGTTTTGAAAGCCAAGTTCTTTACCCTTCCGCCACCGCACCGAAGAATTTTACTTTTATAATTTGTGTGCACCAACTGCCCATACTTTCCCTAAATTAAGTCAGGTACCCATTAGAGCAGGGTGGACTCAGAGGCGACCTAAATTTGGGCCACCAAATTCGCTTTGCCTAGGATCTCCAGTTACCTAAGGCTGGCCCTGGCAGAACCATAAAAAAAAAGAATTTTACTTTTATAATTTGTGTGCACCAACTGACTATACTTTCCATAAATTAAGCCAGGTACCCATTAGAGCTGGGTGGACTCAGAGGCGACCTAAAGATCCCGAAATTAAAAATTCCTGTCTTCACCAGGATTCGAACCCGGAACTCCTTGGTTCCGAAGCCAAGCGCTTTACCACTCCGCCACCGAAGCATTTTGCTTGTATAATTTGTGTGCACTTTTTGATATTGAAGAAATCTCTAAGCTTTGTCGCTGTTAGCCAGAGACATAGCGAGGGGGGGAGGGGCAAGGGACACGATACCCCGGCGCCACCATAAGGGGGTGGGGGGGGGGCGCCACACGCAGCTTATGTTTCTATGTGATATTCGTGGAACATGCCCCGGGCGCATGTGTCTCTCACTACGCCTCTGCTGTTAGCGCGAGCTTTCAATGCAGCGTCCTTGACATTGTTGAGTCCCTTTTGTTTATAATTATTATCTGATTTGTAGAAATCCTGTTTACGTTCGTTACTTAATTAATACAGTCCAAGCGAAAAGGGAGAGAAGCGATATAAAGAAATGTGCTGGCGATAGAATGGAGCATAAAGAAAACGCTGGAAAATGAAAGAAGGAAAACTGAGGGCTTTGTTTTTGTTTGTTTGTTGTTTTTATTTTTAAATAGATAAAATATAAATAGTAAAGTGTAAGTTATAATTACTTAATCCGTTTGGCAATTGTTGAAGAAACCTTGGATGCATTTTCCTCGAATCACTGGAAAGGGCATATTCGAACCTTGGATGATCTAATTCTAAAAAAAAAGTTTATTAATATTAGAATTCTTTTTTTCTTTTACAATGACACCGATTAATTATAATAATTTATTTAGTGGTATATTCTTCACCCGGTAGTGGTTTAGTTAGCTCCTGTTAGAATTAGATTGTGATCCTTGTGATCAGGATTTACCTAATTATTAGTCCACCAGGATAGATAGAGATATAGAGATAGATAGCTAGGAATAGATAGATATAGGTAGAAAACTAGGAATAGATAGAGAAGATTAGATAGATAGATAGATAGATAGATAGATAGATAGATAGATAGATAGATAGATAGATAGATAGATAGATAGATAGATAGATTAGATAGATTAGATAGATAGATAGATAGATAGATAGATAGATAGATAGATAGATAGATAGATAGATAGATAGATAGATAGATAGATTAGATAGATAGATAGATAGATAGATAGATAGATAGATAGATAGATAGATAGATAGATAGATAGATGCTGGATGGATGGATGGATGGATGGATGGATGGATGGATAGATAGATAGATAGATAGATAGATAGATAGATAGATAGATAGATAGATAGATAGATAGATTAGATAGATAGATAGATAGATAGATAGATAGATAGATAGATAGATAGATAGATAGATAGATAGATAGATTAGATAGATAGATAGATAGATAGATAGATAGATAGATAGATAGATAGATGGATGCTGGATGGATGGATGGATGGATGGATGGATGGATGGATGGATAGATAGATAGATAGATTAGATAGATAGATAGATAGATAGATAGATAGATAGATAGATAGATAGATAGATAGATAGATAGATCTTTTATTTAACCTTGCTGCAAAAGTTTATAAAAAAACTTATAATGATTTTTCAATTAATATATGCTTAATATGAATCTTTTGTTATTTACTGTTAAGGATTCTAAGAACAAGTTTGGCTTACTATTGATCTGCGAGACTGCGAAAAGCAATTGGTGTGATGACCTGACATTGGGAAGGCTGGTCTGGTTCAAACTTAGTCGTCTGGAAAGTTTACGGTTAGAACTGTGATCTTCTGTCAAATTTGGAGCACTTTGCGGGCTTTCAGATCTTGATAAAACACTCCAGTTGTTCTTCAAATCTCTAATGGATTGAGAATTATTCTCTTCTGCAAAATATCTAGAAGAAGCGCTATTATTAGCATAGTGTTTTTGTTTTGCTTCTTTCCCAATGTTGTCTTTTGGTTGAATAGATTTGAGAACCGGTTTAGAGCTAGGAGTCTGCTCGTAACGTATAATTCTTTTCCTTGGCATGGAATGATTGGTTTCTAGATCTAGTCTTAGCGATTTTTTGGGGGCACTAATCTTATTGGTATCACTTCGTTTCTCAACAGTTTGAACGACATTGACAACTGGTTTAGAGCTAGAACACGAGTCGTATTCTAAAGTCGTTTTCCTTAGAATGAAAGGATTGGCTTCTAGATCTGCTCTTGGCGAGATTTCTTGGGCTTTCATTTTTTTGGTATCGCTGTTCGTGTCAACAGCTTGAACGAAATCGACTACTGGTTTAGTTTTAGATGATGAGTCGTACTCCATAATCTTTGTTGTTTTGTTTGTTGCTGAGTTGGTTTCTAGGTCTAGCCTGGGCGATATATTTCGGGCATTGCTTTTTTTAGTATCGCTTTTGGGGCCATTCGGTCGAAAGTCAAAACGATCAGCAGTAATCAAATTTCTGACTTCGTGTATTCTTGGCAAAAAAATTTGGACGTTTCTTGCATCCTGTTCATTAATTTCTGCGTCTGTTTCAAAAGTATAAAAGTGAAGAAGCTGGGTTGCTATACAAAACGCCAAGGCGACCGTCTCTCTCTCGTGTTTCTCGAGAGTGTTCTGTGTAGAAGTATTTATTGAACCTAAGAGTTTTAATAATTTCTTTAGTAAACGTTTGATCGTCTGCTTGGATTCTTCATCGCTTACATTTATCATAGGAGGGTTATCATTAGAAGTGCTACTAAATGTTGATGTCATTCTAAAATTTTCGTTGCTTCGTAGTCATTATTTTCTGAAAAAAAAATATGCAACCTAAAAATTAACCTGAATGTAAAGTTTAAGATTAGGTCATGGCAGTCCTAAAATAGGCCAGGAATATCAAAACTATAAAGTAACAATAAAAACATTAAAAATACCTTTGTTTTTTAAAGACAAATACCTCATTTATAAAAATTTATAGATCTATTGTTCTCTTAAAAACTAATAAATGTTGGATTGAAAAGATATGGAATTTTTTTTTTTACCCAGCCCATTTCCCCCCCCCCCTCCCCCGAGAGAGAATCCTTGTTAAGCGATTATATAGACTTATAGGTTATACTAGACTTTATAATATTCCAATGATTGGTCGTCAGAAAACGATGCGCAAATTTTTCCAGAACATTAATTTAATATGATATACATTTGAAGGCGAAAATTCCAGAAGAAGTTTATATAGTCTGTTTCAGATGACTATTTTCTGGTTCTCTAGTCAAATTATTTAATTGTTTTTTTTTACTTTAAAAAATTATAATGGTCAAACCAGAGTTTTCCAAGTGTGGCCAACGAGCTCGTAATTCTTTTCTCGGCGATATAGCCTACATCAACTGCTAAATTTCTATAAAAATCTTCAGAACCGTTTCCGTCCAGGTTTCATGTTCCACGAAGATCCGTGCTGAATAGAGGAATTGTCAAAAAAAAAAAAGTAAATAAAGTTACCCTTTCCTACTTTGTGATCTGAAGGGCAAACGTTTCTATGGCCGAGTGTTAACGGGGGGTTCTGGCATCACGGGATATCAAGTTGTGAACTTTTCAATAAATTTTTTTTTAAAATTCTACACTTACTTATGAGCAGTATAAAAGTTAAGTATTCATATCTATTTCAGCCATAACCTATATATTGTTAATAAGGAGGCAGTGTAGTTTTGTTTAATCTCTAAGAATGAAGATCATGCAATTTTTCATAATTCGGAAATTCGAATACAGTAGATATACATGTTTTCAAGTTACATGAAGTTACTTCCTTCGGCCAGTCTATATTTATTTATGTCTATGTATGAAACATTTCAGCCTATGGATTTCCCAGAGAAGTCACTAGGCAGTAAAAATAAAGAATCTTCTTTAGTGATCTAAAAGTTTATTTCAAGACATGTTAAATACTAGTTTTGGAGCGCATCACCTTTGTCAAATGTATCTGCTCAGATCTGGGAATTAGTGCAGTTGCAGGGGCGGCCTTAGGCATAGGCAAGATAAGAAAGCTGCCTTGTGCCTCCGATTGGTGGGGGCCTCTCATATGACTTAACGCATTACGAAACCTGTATCAGATATCAAATAGATCAGAGCACTAGGTCTCTACGTCAAGTATAGCCTAGCTCTAAATGTCTACTATGACTATACTCTAGATTTATTGACAATTGTTCGAATTTACTTATTAGATTACTTATGTTAGAAGATCGTTGGGTTTTTTTTTTTATGAATTTCGTAATTTTACTTTTTCGGTGTTTTATTTTAATTATTATTTTTTTTTGCTTTTTCATTAGAGGCCACCAAATTCGCTTTGCCTAGGGCCTCCAGTTACCTAAGGCCGGCCCTGGCAGAACCACAAGAAAAAGGAGCCTGGCCAAAAAGAGGAAAATTCTATTTGACACACAAGAAAGAGCTATGTTGGGAAATTTATTTTTCTATTTCGATTGTTTGAAATAATCACCCAATTTAAAAAAAAAAAAAAACACTATATGGTCTGGCAGATAAATTTAATTTTTTTTCGCATTCTTTACTATTAAATTGAAGTCAAATTCGATTGTGCTTCTACCGACATGGATAAATCAAATTTCGTCAGGAGCGAAAATGCTTTCTACAGATTTGTCTGTTACTTCAGAAACCTCTAAACTATCGAAACAAGAGCCTGCTGAGATATTGTGTTTGGTTTCTAGAAATACATAAAAAAAAAATAATGTAAAAAATACACAGTTTAAACAAAGTGTAATTGGAACAGTGGTGTAATTAAATTTGCAATAGATCTAGAGCAACAACAATAAATCTGTGCATTTAATAATATTTTTACCATTTTTTAGGTTTCTCAAAACGCTATGATCCTATCACTTATCTGGACGGATTAGGACAGGGGTTCTCAACCTGTGGGTCGCGATCCCCTTGGGGGTCGATAGACGATTTGACAGGGGTCGCCTAAGACCATTGAAAATATGGATTGTTATTGTCTATTCTTCTATTGCAGTGTGGGGGCGGGGGAGGGAGGGTCGCGGCAGAATGGGGGATTGTAAAAGGGTCGCCGAGCTTAAAAGGTTGAGAACCGCTGGATTAGAAGAAAGAAAAAAAGACAGGGTGACAACCTGAATTCGAACTCCTAGATAACGCCTCATTGAGCCGACATGCTAACCACTCTGCTAGTGATGTACTTATGACTATAGAAAATTTTATAGTTATATGTTGTTTCAATTTAGAGCGGCGACCTATAAAGTGGACTACATCAGATTATACCACCACTTCATTCAAGTACAATTTCTTTCCCTCTTCCAGTTTTGTTTTGCTATTCATTTAGCCTAATCACTTCCTCAAATGATCGTTTCCACCCGAGTGCCACGCTGAGGCAGAATAGCGTGCCCGGGTTGATCGATACCTGTACATTATGTAGTCTGTGACGTAACTTACATTAGAATATCTTTAATAGCTCTAATTAATGGACTATGGGAAATACCTAAAGACGTGAGAAAAGTTTGGGCCAAGCTTCATTTAGATATTCGGAAATACCACTTTTTTGAATAGTGATAAAAAAATGTTTGTTTAATCAACGTTTAATAATCCATGTATTCAATGTACACTTTAGCCCTAGCCGCTATTTACATCCCATAAAGGCAGAACGCATGCTCTAAATTTTTAAGTCTTTAAATATAGCTAGACAAATGGACAGTCCTGGGATTGGCACAATCCATGGATCTTCGGACTCGACAGGTCCACCTAGCAGCAGCACCGATTTAGGCGGACTCTACAATCCAGACACCCACAAAATAAAAACATTTGTTTGATTAGTTTTGTTTCTGATTAGTTTTGTTTCGCCAGTGCTGTGATTTTTATTCTTCGTTTTTTTTAACTTCAGGGGTCAACTGTCCTATGACCCAATAAGAATCACGCCAGTCCTGTAATAGCATTTGATTCTTTTAGTTTCGTTACGTCGCGTTACAATGTAAACTAACTTAAACATGATATGGTACGTTTGAGCCGGATGACAACGATGTCTTGATGTTACGATGAGATTGTGTTGATCACACAATGCGTTTCTGATGTTATAATTTTGTACTGATATCTCCTTAAGATTATTTCTGAATTCTCAAAACACTATTGTAATGCCGGAGACACCACTTTAAAGTATTAACTCAAAACTGAAATCTTCTTATTTGGTCGTCCATTCGATATCAATTGCAACTTTAAACACAAGAATAATAAACAAGCATTGTATTCTGTTACCACAACCATAATGTTTTGCTTATTTCCCCTAACACTTAAGTCTAAAAAAGTTTTAACTCCATCTTTCCGTAATTATTTTTCATAATCCGATGGAATTATTCACTGCTCATTTATAGCTCACCTCTCTGTTAGGGTTAAACTTCAGTCACTTTGTAATCAAAATATATTTCATTTGGCTTAGATTTAAATGCCGAAGACAAAGATATTTCTATATAACGCAAACTAATATTTGTAAGACCAAAAAATAATTTAATGTGGCCAAAATCAACGATGGCATCGTCGATTAGGAGAAAGAGTTACTGCAAATGAAATGCAATGTCGTTATACTAAAGAGGCAGACTGCCAGTAGCCTTCTTTGTAGTTCCAACACTTATTGTGACTGAAACTTCTTCGTTATAGTTAGTGTTGTTTTTTAAATCTATATTTCACAATTAAAAGACATTATTTATTCAGCATTAATTATCTGAGAATGTTACTCTTTCTCAATATCAGGTGACGATAACTGAATTTATTAAACCGTCAAAATTCACTAGATTACAAAATGGAGTACATACATTTTTAAAAACTTCCACTTGGTATCAATCTTTCGCTTTATGTTCCTTATAGAAATCAACTATTTCTAGCTGACTCTAAAGTCTCGAACGTTGGCTTCCTTCACATTTTATATAAACAAAATGTTTGATTCATTTACAAACAGAACAAAAATTTACAGAAATGTAGATTTAAACCCTGGCCCTCCGTCTGAAACATTAACTAGAACTTGGAACACTATTGATTCACTTACGTAAGCAACAGGTTATGTTTGCCCTCTAGTTTGACCTTTTTAGGTCTACCTATGCTTTAAACACGCTCTTAAAAATTCAATAAATCAATATTATGTTAGTTTAAAGATTAGTATTATCATTTGATTCATTGTTTTTCAACTAGTAATCAAATTAAAACGCTGACAGAAATCTTTCGAAATTATAACACATCATTAAGCTGAAAGTTAGAATTATCTCAGTTTCTCTTTGTAGAAGACTTCTTCCAATTAATTACATATAGCCTTTTAACAGTTCCTCTATTCAGCTTGTATTCATGGGTATTGATGGTCAAAAGTTAACTAAAAAGTTAGAACTTTTAGTTTAACTTAAAAAAATTAATTGAGGCCAAAGTTTAACTAGAAAAAAAATAGTTTAGTTAAAATCGTAGTTTAACTATTATTTTTTTTACAAACTATAAAGTTTAATTAAAATTTGTACAACTTTTCAATATGTGGTACATTCCTGTTTTCTGGTCATGTGACATCAACAACTTTAATTATCAAAAAGAGTATAGCAGTTAACAACTATTTTGTCAGTCTGCATTTAAAGAGGGTAAAGTTGAAGATATTATTTTGAAATTCATGATAAACTTTTAGTTTAATTACTTTATTTTAGTTGAAACTTAGTTTTAGTTTAACTTTTTAAATTTAGTTTAGTTCCCATCACTATTAGTATTCATGAGTGAAACCCGTGTAGAACCCAGACGGATCTAGAAAATGACTCTAACGATTTTCCTAGAAATTAGTACACGAATATTGTTCGGAAAAGCTATTTGGCTACATTGAAAAAACTTTTTTTTTTATCGTTATAAATTTTTCAAATTATAATATTTCCGCATGTTCATTAAAGATTTTAATCAAAAAATCAATTGACAATTCGGAACATTTGGCGCATTGTCTTCTATGTGTAAATATTTAGGCCTATCATAAGAATTGTATAAACTCTAGTAGATCTATACATTCGCTCAACCAAGATGTATTAGTTATTAAGAGCGAAGGGATCTAGTTCAGCCTCATCTGAAGAGATCAATTCATTTACTATTCATCAGCTAGTATTTGCTATTTGATACTTGATATTTTGTGTTTCGACACAATTTAGGCTATGCCATGCCCATAATCCATCAAGGGTTACTTCTCTTTTATGGCTTAAGTACTAAACGTTATATACAGCTAAGTTACTAAAAATGAAGTCCATTCACTACTCAAATAGTAAAAATGTATATATAAGTACAAAAAAAGTTCCCCTTTCAGACCTTGTGATCTATAGGGAAGATGATATAAAGTTCATCAGTTTTTGTGGCCTATGATAAACGAGGGTGTCATGTGGCCAGCACATCGACCAACCGCCTTTACTTTTTCCAACTAATGTCAGGTACCCATTAGGACTCAGAGACGCCCAAAGTTACCGAAATAAAAAAAAATCCTAGTCTTAACCAGGATTCGAACCTGGAACCCCCGGTTTGGAAGCCAAGTCATTTACCTCTCAGCCACCGCGCCTCCCAAAAAAAAATTATATAATTTAATAAACATCTGTTGTAAATCTGGTCCAGCAACGTCTGTAGATACATAAATTTAACATTCACATTTATTGCAGAAAGATTTTTACTGACTCGTGAAGCAGTATAGTTTTAAGACGGGTTGTCTACCTTGTTTTTACAAAGCTCACCGTGTCTGGTAAAAAAGATTCCGGCCAAATTTTGATGCCCGTTGCCGACACTGCGGGGAATCAGAAGAGACGGTGGCGCACGTCTTGCAAGAGTGTCCGCAGCTCCGCGAGCTGCGGGAAGACGTATCCAGTGATTCACTATGTTTGTATGGAAGCTATGAGGCACTACGCCAAACAGCAGAGTTCCTTACCAGGGCACTACAGGAGACCTAGGTCTCCCTGCCATGTTACCAATTGGAGTTCATCTCAGGTAAAAAAGAGCACGTTTTAGCCAATCTCGAATTAAATTCGAACTCTGCACAATTATTCATTAACGATGACAATACATCAATAAAAAAATATACAACCAATTACTGGTTATTAATTTTTTAATACCGACAAGGGAAACTATGTCCCCTTACATAATTGTGCACGCTATTTCTCCCACACCCATTCTCGGTTCGAGTTGAAACATTTTAACAATTTTTATGTACCTAACATAACATGAAGTGAATTTAAAATGAACCAATTGGCCAATTCATTATCTGGCAATTAGTTATTTTGTTTGATATCGAGAAAAATAAAGACAACAACGTCTACATTCCTGAGTGATATAGTTGTAAGTGCAGAGTTAGAAAAGCTTTGTTGTTTTTATTTATTTTTTAAAAAATATTTTTGTTTAATTAGCATGCTAAGAAAATGAACTATTGAGTTGGCTCTCCAATTTTATTTCATTTTATGAGCTACAAAAAGGGCAAACCAGAGCTACCTACCCACACTTTAGTAACTCGGAGGAGAGAAAGAAACCTTATCATTCAGCTCCCTGTCCTCCGTGCGGGGTTCCCATCCGTAATATAGTCATGTGCCGCCCTGGAGGAGTGTGTCCAGGTTGGACGGGGCCACAAAACGACACATGCACCGCTCTAATTTTGTGGTGTAACATCGACAACAACAACAGACTGATGCCCTCCCTGGTCACGGCCACATTCTTGTAGCCTATGCCTGCGAGTCTTGGACGCTGACTGCAGAGCTAGAGAGGAGGATCTTAGCAATGGAACTGAGATGCTACAGAAATATTCAAATCATCACTTACAAAGATCGCATCCCAAACAAAGAGATTAGAGACAGGGCTGATACAGCAATTGGACCCCACGATGACCTGCTTATTTCTTTTCAAAAAAAACGTAAGTTTAAACTCTACTTTTACTTCACAAGGTCTTCGGGGCTCGCAAAAACATTCCGTCACGGAACAGTACCAGAAAAAAAGAAGAGAAGAAATCATTGGGAAGACAACATATAAAAGGATGGACGGGCCTGTCATGGAATGAAATTCTATCCAAATAAAGGGGCGGAGATGAATGGAGAAAGACTGTCAACAGCTCTTGTGTGGTGCTCCAGCAGGGAAATATGAACACTTGTACTGACTTCAGCAGCAGTTTATCAAAGATGGGTTTGTCTGTTAAATATCCCAGCATTCAGACCCTATTTAAACTCATATTGACAAAAACAAAGAACACTTATTAAAATAATTTCACTTTATGTATCTGTTCACACAGTATATATGTATATATTTCTGAAAGTAATTTACTTTTTAATTACTTATGTATTGTATTTCTGTATATTTTGTTCGCTAATTAATTTTTGTGTACTTTTAGCATTATACTTTCGTTTAAGGATTTTAAAAAAGTCTATTTGGTATTGAATATCGTTTGATTTAGTGACTATTTCTAATTATGTGACTATGATTCGAACTAATCTAGTTTATAATGGAAAGAAGTGCGTAAGCCAGAATTTTTTTAGAAAATGGAGGTGGTTTTTTTTTTACTTGATGCATTTGTTGTTTACATGTTTCTTCCAGTAGTTGATCCGGTTATCCAACGAATGGATTATGGGTATTAAAAAAAAGAAGCTATTGTAAAAGAAGCATGTCTCTTCATGCGCTCTCGCCATCTTTAGGGCGTCTCTGAGTCCACTCAGCTCTAATGGGTACCTGACATTAGTTGGGGAAAAGCGGTTTGGTCGTTGTGCTGGCCACGTGACATCCTCGTTAACCGTGGGCCACAGAAACAAATGACCTTTACATCATCTGCCCCATATATTCTTATGTCTGAAAGGGAAACTTTTTGTTTACAATTAGGATGATTTTGTGGCGATACGAGTGTTTATATTTCTAACATCCATGTCCTCCCCGTCCTACTTGTACATAGTATTAGTATGTGAACTGACTATTATTGGTCAGACATTTCGGTTATCTGGCTACATGTTATCAAAGTTGATAATAAACACATGTGTTAAGTGTAGTAGGTGCAGACTGATGATTTCCCTGACGCTGCTAGACACAACGATGTCTTTGGTTTCAATTCAAAATTGACAGGTAATTTTTTGTTGTGACCAGAATTATTACTTTTTAGGTAATCAGAAATGTTAATCACTTGAAATGCTAGTGATTTATGAAGAATTTTGGCTTTTAGTTTTAATAATTTTTTAGGAATTTTTTTTACCTTTACCTATTCCTTAGTGTGTTGGATCGTTGGGGCACCAAGCAAGATTCTTCGACCTTCTTTCTCCATTCCTCTCTGTCTTTTGCCTTAAGTTAGAACCTCTTTCAAAGGCAGGCCCGTGCATTCTTTTATGTTGTCCTCCCATCGCTTTCTCAGTCTGCCTCTTCTTCTTTTTCCTGGTACTGTTCCCTGAAGGAAGGTCTTTGCGAGCCCCGAAGATCTTGTTACATGGCCAAAGATTTTTAGCTTACGTTTTTTTATGATAGTTAGCAGGTCATCATGGGGTCCAATCGCTGCAGTAACCCTGTCTCTAATCTCTTGGTTTGTGATACGGTCTTTAAATGTGATACCTAGGATCCTTCTGTAGCATCTTAATTCCATTGCTAGGATCCTCCTCTCTAGCTCTGCAGTCAGCGTCCAAGACTCACACGCATATAAAAATGTTGCCATGACTAGGGTGCGCATCAGTCTGATTTATGTGCCGAGGGCTAAGCCTTTGTCTTTCCATATTATTTTAAGTTTTGAAAGGGCTGCTTTGGACTGTGCTATTCGGGCCAGTAGTTCAGGGTTCCTTCCCTCATCTGAGACAATAGCTCCGAGGTAATTCGATTTCGCTGCTAACACTAGTCAGCTTTTGACATCCAATACTGATGCCCCTTTTAAAGCCCTGTTGGCTATTGGTCATAATTATTTTTTTTCGGCATTTATTTTGCATACCCTATGCTGCGAAAGTCTTGTCAATTCTTCTTCCTCCAATGCTTACGGTACCTTCACAGCCCTCGAGAGCATCATCCATTATCCTTTCAAAGAAGATATTGAAATGTGTTGGTGAAAGTAAGCAGCCTTGTCTAACTCCAACTGTGGTTTTAAAATAGTCCTCGATATTATTGGTGAACTACAACGCACTGGTGGCATCCTTTTAGATGTTCTGGATAACTTTAATTATGTTTTTAGAAATGTTGAACTTTTCCATTGTCGCCCAGAGTGCCCCGTGCCATACTAGATCGAAAGCTTTCTTGAAATTGATAAAGACATGGAAAATATTTTCTTGGTGTTGGAAGTATTTTTAACTGGAATTAGAGGGGGAAAAAAGGTCATAGCATCGAATACAATAAATCTAGAGCCAAGTTTTGCATACAATGAACCCTGACCTCTAGCATTGCATGTGTTGTACCCTGACCTCAATCAGTAAAAGCAAAAAATTGCAATCTCTGATCGAGAAAACATCTAGCTGTTGCACACGTCATAATGAGGAATGACCTTTAACGTCAAATAAGATTTCCAGTGAGATGTCATTGAACCTAATGAGGACGTTTCGAAACAGACGTTTAGTGCAGCCGTTTGGCGCGGGACGTTCTGGCGCAAAATTCTTGAGAAAGACACATTATGTATCTTGAATTTTTGGGGGCTTTTCTAAGGAATGAAACAAACTTCTATAAATGTAAGTACAACCAAATTTTTGTGCGAAGACCGACTGATACATTATTTCATATATATTTGATTTTAGGTGTTATGTGATTTTGTTATGTCACTAATATCATCAACAGAGTAATAGAAAAACATCGATGCAATTAGTTTTTGATTTACACAAACTAAAAAAAACAAAAAAAACTATTGGTTGTCATCCTTTGGGTTTCGTCGGCCCTACCTAAATCTTATGACGTGGGAGGGTTCGGTGTGGAAAGAAGATCAATATCTTCGGAATCTGAACAATGGTACTTCGCTATATGTACAACAGAAATAGTTAAACATTTTATTAAAACATTGTTATTTGTTGTGGGTGGGGGGAAGAAAGAGTATGTATACTTTACAGTGTTCCCTTGACTATATGTAAGTTTCCTCTCTTCACATTTTTAAAATGTAATAATGTTTTAAACTTTGAGTCTATTATACAAACATTTCATTTTTGTTATAGTTGATGTGGTCGATTTCTCTTACAGTAGTAAAGAAAAACAATCATTGACTCAATTCTTATTCTTCGGAATCGAAGACATTGCAACTTTAAATACTTCTACATGTCTTGATTACATTCATACAGTCTAAATGATCATATTTCTCTTACACAGGCGCAATGGAACAATTACATCTCTATTACAGCCTTTTCGTCCTCCTTTGGTTCATGACACCTTCAAGCAGTCGATTGTTCTTGACTCCTTACATCAACTCTGGGGCCTTCCAAGCTGCAAGGCAACAAAGTCTCGTCCAAGATGAAGATGGAATCATTCCCAGAAGCCACTCCGGCTTCATTACTGTAGACATGAGACTAGGAAACCATCTGTTCTTCTGGTACTTTCCAGCGTCAGATTCACGCGCATCGCTTCTGGTTTGGTTGAATGGAGGTCCTACTGTGTCCTCTATGGTTGGACTATTTTTTGCGAATGGGCCCATGAGGACTTACAAAAGACAGAACGGGGAAATGGATTATATCGCATGGAACAGCTCCTGGACTAACTCCTTCTCAATGCTTTATATTGATAACCCAGTTGGTACTGGATTTAGTTACACTGAGAGTGAGAAAAAAGGATATAGAACAACTCAGGAAGGCTACGCTA